>NW_015113578.1:51001-71724 GCF_001443285.1 Poecilia latipinna
TTGAAAAATGTATTAAGTAAATAAAAAAGTAATTGTCAGAGACTGATAATGCAAAATCATTGCTGATAATTGCATTATTGGTTATATTTGAGGCCTTTTGCTCTTAGGGATGTTTTACCAGCTGTGAGGATTAAACTGGACTCTGGTGTGTGCCTTTGTACTGATCTCCCTGGGGCCAGTTCAGCAGGCAGGATGGTACTGAATCATCTCTTCTTAGAGTTACAGTTGGGTTCTCTTTCCTGCTAAGAGCTGGGCAGCCCTGGTGCCAGGGACCTGAGCAGACACCTTGCTCCTGGTGACTGGCTTTTGATTTTGGCCTTCACTGGCAGCGGTGCTGTGTTGGGAGGTCTGGTTCACAGAGTCTCTTCCAGTTCCTCATTGATCTGGGGGCTGGTGATCCTGTGTGTCACCGGCCCCCAGTGACACACAGGATCACCGACATGTTGAAAAGTCGATATACGGTCACATCGTTTTCGCACAAACCCTTCAACATCAAGACACAGCGACACAGCGATCAGGCCAGGGAGAGAAGAACGACTATAAGTTCAAAACATTGGAGGAGGAAATAATGATTGACAAACCGCAACATCTCAATTCTTGTTCCAAGTTTTCACAAATTAAAAAAAAGAACAGTGAACATATATCAGATGTCAGACCAGAACTGAGCAGGGGGAGTTCATTGTTTTAGCATGTATGCACTTCCTCACAGCCTCAGATAACTGCTCTTCAATGCTATCCATGCTACTCCTTGGCTAAAAATGACTTCTATTATTGAGTAGTTGGGGTTGTTTCCACATAAACAAACATGAAATGGGGACCAATCACACAACAGTTTTGCATGGAGATGGAGGCAAAAAGTTTGTCAGGCAGGTTTTGATAAGAAAAATAACCCAACTGTGACAATGAGAACCATTTTGGCCGGTTGGCCCAATCATGCAGAGCCCTTCATCCATGACAGAAAGGACTGAAGTACATACAGGTACATTTTTATTATTTTTTACAGAGGATTTCTAGTTTTTCAGGAAGCAAGTCACAAGCACAAAGTCTGATTTGTCTGCTCAGATAAGCACTGCATTCCCAACTCACTAAAAACACAACATATTTTTGTTTAAATTTCAGTCAATCACAAAGCAAAACCACAACTGCCAGTCAACATACCGTATTAGCTTTATTACTTTGGGTACAACTAACAAAAGATAAGAGTTAATTACTGAACATGGGTTTGTCAAAAACTTTATAACAACACTGTTATATTCTAATATTTAGAAGAATAATTTATTTGAGGCTGTAAGAGTTTTAGGGCAGCAGCAGATGTCGCTAGTGAGCAATGAATGAGTAATGAACCTTTGGGAAAAGCAATGGACTGGAAAGCCTCATTGCTGCTTTATGACGGTTCATTTGGGCATCATTAAACACAAGATAATGTATTATTGAGAAACACATCTATTAAAAGTATTCACCCCACACATTTAGACTGCTGTCAGAATGTTCTATTTCTCTTCATGAAGATGCACCATTTCTTATTATGGGCCGTTTACAGCAGGCTGCTTGATGAAAACTTTGCCATCCCAGCTGCTCCTCCATTGCAGGTTGTTAACTTCTGATATGTTTTCGCTCATTTTCAGCTTCATCTGAGAAAAGAACATATTTACATTATTGTTTGAAATTGTAAAATGTTGCTTTTATTGGTGCTTTTTTTATTGGGATGCTTTAAAGTGCTGTCTTTGACTTTTAACCCACATGACCCAATACTGCTTTTAACTTAATTTTTTCTAGCTTTACTATTTCAAGGCTTTTTATCTTCAGCTTCCTGATTTTTATCTTTTTTCTCACTTGAAAGTTGCAAATTTATCTGGTTTCTTTGACTCTTTCCACCCTTTCCTCAGTGTATAACTTCAATGTTTTTAATTTTTCTCTTCTGCAGGTTTTAAGTCTCATTCCCGTTGTGACAGCTGAGCTCTATGAGTTCACATCTATCTTTATTAAAAACTCTCCTTTTTGCCACCGGTTCTGCCAGTCTTTGGATCAAACTAGTCACCAAAATCTTAAATTGTGTTTTAAAGAAGCTTTTTTCAGCGCAGAATTATTCAATTCAGATGTGACCGGTTTGGATGTTTAAGATTTTGAAGTAGAGAAACCGTCTCAATTAAATTTAATACAGAAATTAATCTCATCAAGGTTTCCTTCATGACCTGATAAAGTTCTTAATTTCTGCAATCTTGAATAGGCATTATACAAAACGCCACCCAAATTTTGACTAGCATTTGGGTGGCGTCTTAAGACCTTTTCCAAATCCTGCTCACCCTGATCTGATCTACCCTCGGTCCAGTTGGTCCTCGCTAGTAAAAAGAGGATAAATAAATAAATAAAAATGTATCTTGATCACTTTGTTCAGTCACACATGTCGCCCATCATTAGTTTGCAAAGTAAACTGAACTAAAAGACTTACTTGCTCCAAGATGCTATTTTGCACTGCAGGCTCATTTAGACCCAACATTGATTCCTTTTGTTGACTGATTCTCAGTTTTATGATCTGCACTTTCCTGGTTTCTGTTACGGACAAAAATAAACAAATTATTCTTCTTTGCTTTGGACTGCTTCTTCACTGAGATGGTGAGAAGTTTGGTGACATCAAAACAGAAAAATGACAGCTTTGTTAAGTAGGACTGATACCACATTCCAAGGGACTGGTGTTAAACTGCTGTGTAAACTGAAGAAAACCGCTAATCGGTGAGGCTAGACAGAAAATAAAATGCACATGAAGTGATGTAATTATCATGCCTATCTGTATGATCCAAAGTTTACAGAATGACTATATTAGTCCGTCAGTTAAATTTCTTCTTCCCACATGACACTGGCGTAATTTGAAGTAAAAATTTCAGGATTTATTAGGTTGATAAGTGTTTGGAAGAGCTTTAAATGTGACACTGTGATGCCAGAAGAATGTGTGTCTTAATCAAGGCTAAAGGAAATACCAAAATGTGTGGCTTATTTTTGATGGTAGCTTATATTATCATTTTACTTTGGTTGTACTTGTTACTTACTGCATTTGCAGACGAATGGATGTGCTTCTGTGCAGTTGCTGTCTCCCCATTTGCCAGATTCCGTCTTCAAAAGAGCAGCGCAGTACTCTAAACCTGAGGTGTAAACCCCCTGCTTTTCCTGCCAGTACCTGAACGAAGAGTCTGTCATGTCTGACCACACCCAGGAGTCCCTGAACAGCCCAACATGCACAGCCGTTCCATTTACTAGGTCCTGGACCGTCTGGTATTCTGCATCATTCCTCAAGCTAACCAGGTCTGTGTAGGTTTTCCTGCAGAAATCCCGAGCAGCGGTCCAACTCTTTCGCTCTGGATAGAGGATGTACTGATCCACTCCATGTTTTGTCCCTAAAAAGTAAAGTTTTACAGTTTAAACCAGGTTTGGGGAATGGCTCCAGGCAAATCAAAGTCTCACCAGATCAGTTAAATGTTTATTTTTCTCAGGTTGTTTTATATTTTTATAAAATATCTGCTATAAATCAACTTCACTTTTTGAACAGATAAACTTAAAATGAAAATAATATTTAACAAACATTTCAGTTAATAATAAATTAAACCTCCTTTTTAAAGGTTTCAAGAAATCTATTTTTGGCTACCGGTGAATATAATTAAATCAGAAACTTCTGTTATTTTTGGTTATGGTGATTATGACTAACAGCCAATGAAAATGTATTCTAATTGATAGAGATGTACTTGCAATTTTAGAAAGACACAAAGGTTTTGTCACATTTGGTATCAGAAGAGAAACTTCTTAACACTTACTGGAACTGTTATTTGTCTAATTTTAGCAAAAATGGGTTTGTTGAAGGAGCTCTGAGAAAAGAAATGCGCTGAAGTGTCCTGCTGCTGCCTGAAAAGCCAGATAGGAGTAAAGCATCTTGACCTAAGCTGGCACAAACTGTAATTTCAAAATTCAAATGAATTTGAACATGTCACACTGTGGGGGCACATCCTGACAGTTACTCCTCTGATTGACTGACGGAAAATGCCACTTACTGTCAAAGCAGACCGAATGCCTGTAGTCTGTGCAGCCACAGATGTAGTTCTCCGTTGTCGTAAACGCCACAGTTGTAGCCACTCTTTGAGCCCCATTTGAGATAATCGTCTTCTCCCTCCTTGTAGAAATCTTTGTCTGCAAGAGACCAGTGCCATGTTCTCATGCTGCCTGTCTGCAGCCCAAACCACACGGCATCACTGTAGTCGTCTCCAACTGCTTTCAGAACCATGTCCATCTCCTTCATGTCTTCCATGGTGGCCAGGTCAATGCATGTCCCTCTGCAGTAGCTCTGCGCCTCGGTCCAGGTTTTTGGAGTGTCATAAAAGGCGTACTGGTGTTGTTGCACACAGAGACAACGAGAACACAGGCCTGCAAAGCCAGAAAGAAACTTTTCTCTCTTTCTTTTTGTTGATAAGATATAAAAACACATGAAAAGTAAATTGGATGATTGTAGTTTTGTTTTAGAGAAGGTTGCTTAAAACAGAAACTCACCTGTAAGCTGCAATATCATAATAATGATAATGTTTTCCATAATCGTCATGACTTTCACAGAAAACATAGATGTTTTCCTATAAAGGTGCAAACAAAGAAGTTATAAGATTTAAAGCAATATTAAAGTTTATAATAAAGGTGAAAGAGACGTACCTGATGTGAAGTCTTCTGAGTTTGGCTAAACCTAAAATACTTTTAGCAATAATAACTCACTTCTGCACAGTTTTGAGTATTACTGGTGGTTTCCAAAGAGTGACCTGAGGCTATACGTTTGTTGCAACAGTCTAAGTTTGTTAGGGAGATTTGCTATTCTGATTATCCTTCCTCTGCATGTAAAACAGTATGAAAACTAACCTGGCAAATTAGAAAGTAAAACTTTAGGTGACGTGTGTTAGTCATGGTTTTCTGACTGCATGGACAATAGATCTTCTGTATTATGGCTCACTTGGTTGGTTTATATGAGAACTTCAGGCTGATGACAAGTGATGCAACAAGTGGTAAGTTGTGAAAATGTTGAATACATAATTATTGAACTCAGTCTAAATAAAGTTGTTTTTTTTTCTCAGAAAATGTGGGAACCCCGTTTTCTTCTTTCCAAACAGTATGCTCCTTTGTGTTGGTTTGTGTATTTATTTAACTAAATGTGTGGTAGCAAAAACTCAATAAAATGAAAGATACAGGATGTCTGGTGAAAATGCATACCAAACACTTCATGCCAGCCATCGATGGAAATCAAGAAGACAAAGCCGCTTCTCTTTGCTCACCTGGTATTAATTTTTGCTTGAAATGCTGATCTGATGGGATGAAGGAGGCAGCCTGAGCAATTAAAGCCTAAAATAGGATCTCAGTGCAACACATGTTGCAACAGCACAAATGTCCCCAAAGCTAATGTCCACAAATGTTTAATTTGTTACATTTTTGATTAAAAGGTTATTAGGATTCATTAATGACAGACTTTGCAATTAACTCATTTAAAATGTTTTTAAAAGTTAATTTAAAAGTTTGAGTTTTTTATAATTTCAGTGAGATTAATCTACTGCAACTTTATATTCTTTTATTTCTAGGGAGGTTTCTTAACCCTTTTACCTGTGTCATATAAAAAGGGTTCTGTTGTTTTTGTTGGTTTGCTGCTGAAGAAAATGGTCAGGTTTGCTTTTCTGTTTCAGTTTATTGTCATCACCAGAAAAACAGTAGCTGTCAATCCGACTTGTTTAAGAAGAGCGGAACAGAGGCTCAGGACCGGCAGCAACTGAACTAACAAGAGTGACAAAAATGAGCAAAAGCCGACACAGGACTTCACAGTACTACTGTCCGGGCAGACGAACTAACAGACAACATTAGACGCAAGACCCGACAAGAGACAAATACAACAGGTGGGTTTAAATAAACAAAGAGGGTAACCAAGGGAACGAGACACACCTGGGAACAATCAATGGGGAAGACGCAGAGACAGAGACTCACAGGAAGGAACTGAACACAAAACCCCCTAAAAATAAATACAAAGAGAAACGGATCATGACAGGCACCCAGTGTTTCAGCCGTTTTACAGTTTTCTGGAAGTTTGTTCCAAATCTGTGGTGCATAGAAACTGAATGCTGCCTCTCCTTGTTTGGTTCTGGGGATGCAGAGCAGACCAGAACCAGAAGATCTGAGGGGTCTAGACGGTTGGTACAGCAATACCAGATTAGAGTTAGAGTTTGGTGTAAACAAGAAGAGAGCACAGATCTGCCCTTCCACAAATCAACAGTTTGATTACACAGCAGTAGGAGGAAATCGTCACTTTCCTACAACGACCAATGTCGTTTTTTTGCCAAAAAAAGTGACGTAGGCCATTATTTTAGGATGGTGATGAAATATTTTATTGCCAAACTTTGGCTTTTCGAGAAGTAAATCCAAGAGATCTCCTGATCTCAATCCAACAGAGCATCTTTAGGATGTGTCAGGAGATTAGGATGTGGGATGTTCAGCAGACAAACTTTGTGACGGCGTCATGTTCATTTGTAGACAAAAATCTATGGTTTTGTGTGAAAATCATTCAACAATGATCACCCTCAGTTTTAAACCACAGAACAAAATGTAGCCTAAACTTTCTCACCTGTTGGGGCGCGGTACCCATAGATCTCCACTTCACAGAGGGTCAGATACTTTTCTGATCCAGGTATTACAATAGTGACATAACGTCCCTCAACGCGGTTAGGAATATTTATTGCTTTAGAGGCCCCACTTGGAATGGAGGAGATTGTAGCAGCTCTGAAAGAGAAAAGCTTTGTCAGTCATATCTAGGATCTCCTTGGAGTTGCTCTCAAAGACTTCATGGTGTGACATAAGTATATGAAATCAGAAATATTATAATCACTCACAGTTGGTTTTCAATGCCATTGCCTTGTAGAGAGTTTCCGATGTGAATCTCTGCTCCGTTGATCCTTTCTTCACAGCAGTCTCCTCTGTTGGTGACGATGACCTGGGTGACGACGTACGAGTCCAGCAGGTCCACTCTCCACCAGGGGTTGGACTGCCTTTCAGTGTGGCTGCAAGATCCGTCTTGGAAGGCAGAATTTCTGTTCCCATCAATGGCGTTAGAAGCAGCTCCAAAACCACCCCATTCTGCTCCCTGGTAGCGCTGAGATTGAGTGGCTCTGCCACGTAAAGCCACATTTTCTGGGGGGAAAAAGTTAAGAAGAATAGTTTAATCCTATTCTTATCTCTATGTTAATTATTCTGTTGAGTTCTGAGAGAATTTATTTAGTAACTGAAAGACTAATTATGTGTTGGACGCTGATAATGTTTACTAAATAGTGATAATTGCACTTATATTCCTTATACTTATAGAAGGAATATAATATATTCCTTCTATAGTCAAAAACATTTCTAGGTGGCATGATAAAGTCAACTTGTCTACATTGTATTAAAATGATTTCTGTGAGGATTTGAGTTTTCTGTGTTTATTTCTAGATTTTTGTTCTTGTGAGTCTCTGTGTTGTCCTGTCCACTCCTTGATCATTCCCTGCTGTGGCTCGTTTCCCTGATTACCCTCCGTGTATTTTAGTCCACTTGTTGTCCTTGTCTGTTGTCAGGTCCTTAGTTACATGTACAGAATTTGTATATGTAACTAAGTTTTATTTGATTATATGTATTGTAGATAACTTTTACCTGTTTGTCCATTAAAATAACTCGAGGTGAATTTTATGTTGTATGTAGATAAGCTGAATTGAAAGGATTTGTAGCAAGCAAATAACTTTGCTAAAGATTTGAATAATGTGCCAGGAAAAAACACCAATAATCAAATTCTCATCCTAATTTTTAATGGAACAGTGAATCTTTTCAGGATCTAAACACAGACAGATAATTTCATAGATTTGGACCAACAGATTAATTGTGATAAAGAGTGACTGGTACAAAAGAAGCAGCCTCTATAAGATGAAATGTTAAATCTTAAATATTTAACTCTTATCTGTGGATAAGAGTAGCTTATTTAAAATCAGCTGTCCTATGTTTACAGTCTCAACAGATTAATAAATATTTTTAAATTATACTTACGATAATTTTGGGCTGAATACATTCCAAACAGGAGCAGCAAGTGAAACAGGACAACGTGTTTCATGATTCTGCAAAACAGACAAAATAGGAACTTATTACCCAACAAAAGTTTCTAAACTTCTGTACAGTTTTTAAGCTGTAGCTATGGTAAATTCTGGTTATTTTTACTCTCAGCCTACTTACAGGATTTAAAATTTAAATTGTTAACTTGATGTTACTTGAAATATGATCAAATTGAATGAAAGATGTTGGAAATTCAGATCTTACCCTGATTTCTTGGAGGACTGATTTTTTGTCGCTGGAGCTGAAAGGTCTTTATGGTTTGAATTGGTTTGTCACAAAACTTTCTTCCTCACATAAAAATCTTATCATCCAATCACATCTCACCGTCTAGGTACTCCTCTTTTATTCCCTTAAGTTAAACTGCATTTGCAGAGAAGTAGCTTGTTAATATTTACTGCCCTCTCTTGTTCAAAGAACCACATTTGGGGCTGAAATCCGTTTTTGACTTTAACCATCCTCATTAAAATCAAAAGGTATTAGGCAGCATTTATACTACATGAATGTAATAATTATTGAATAGTAAATAAAAGCGAGGGGGAAAAATTACTTTTAGTGTTTTTTTTACATATTGTGCATCATTGTCACAATATGGGGTTTGCAAATGGATCCCTGGGTTTGCAAATGGATCCCTGCCAGAAGCTAATGCCGTTTGGGGGTCATGACATGGAAAAGTGTGGGAACCCCTCAGAAGCTAACATATTATCTAATATGGCAGATGTTATTCATCAAAGAAACTCTTTATAAATACATTTATGACACAAAAGTAACATTTAAAAGGACCCAAAATTAATGTAGTGATGAGGTTCACCCATTTTCCCTTCTGTGCTGTCGAGAAAAGTCAAGCTCATCCCACTTCCCGTTAGCCCCGCAACATGTGGCTTCAATTGCACTTCTCTCATCAGCTGGGTTCGGACCCCAAAGACAAAGACCAAGGCAAAGATGAAGATAAAGACAGAGATAAAGAACAAAGGCAAAGAGGAAGAACTGGTGTGTTCCTTCCATGAGACCAGCTCATCTACACCTCGAAGGACCAGAAAGATCGTGAGACGAAGAGAAAGGAGCTACAGAGCTGCAGGACAAGAAGCTGAGGGCCGCTACGCGCATGAGGAAGTCACCCTGAGGCCCGAGATCTGCCGCTCTGACTCAGTACTCTTCCTGTACTGGGAGCCTCCTGCTGCTGCAACACCTTTTTCATCATCAGGCCAGTTCTGGGGTTCAAAATGCCAAACTCCATCCGTCTCTCTCAAAGTTTTCCTTTTTTAGTTCACAGTGTCAGCATTAGGGAAAGATAGGCTAGATTATTGATTTTACTTATTTGATTACTGTTTTAAGCTGTACTGACCCTTGCAAAATTGCCTTACTAATAAAATAATTAGCATCAAGAAAATCTAAAAGATGTTGTGGACATTCAATTAATGAGTCACCTTAAAGTTCTTTGGTGGTTGTAAAATAGCTATGAAGTTTGATTCTGGGAGGAAAAAGTGGAAAATGTTTTATAAGTTGCTTTTAGCCAAAACAACACCCTTGGGACTCGCTCGAATCACTAAAACCTACCTGGTTCAGTAACAAGTGCAAGTTGTAATAAGAGAAAGAGCGACCGTTAACAGGTGTGCTCTGTGAAACTAGCTGATTCCGGGCTGCTCTATCTGGCTAGTTCACAGGGTGAAAAAGGGTGGGACATCTGGATGGAGGTCGTCAGAAACCAGGCTAGTCTTTCTCGCGCCCAGCTTAAACGGAATGTCTTCTATATTCTCATCTGTAGTAATACTCAGGAGTTAGAGGCTTCTCAAACCCGTTAGACGGAGAGCTGGAAGCACATCTCCCTCCTCTCAGAAGAGGAAGTAGAGAGAGAGAGAGAAGAGGGGAAGGGGATGTTGCGCAACAACAGTGCACAACTTACGTCCGTTTACCAGTTTTGGGACCCGACCAAATCCTCTCAGTGTCATTGCTTTGAGAAATAATGAGATTTGGTTAAATATAAAACAGGCTTTAATGCTGAAAATGATCAAATGTTACAAGTCATACTAATGTAATAGATAGAGAGTGACATTCACCATCCAGAGCTGGGCTTCACTCAGCTCACCTCAGGGGCGACACCAAGTGAAGCAAATATTATAGCACAAGTTTAGCTTTTATTATTCTCCTCATCCTGTAGAGGGTAGTGTTAATCAGTTTTATTTTGTTTATGTGACTGTCGCCAGTCTTATGTGACATGATTAGCCATCAGTGCTAATCTCATTTAGTTGATATATGAATTGACTTTTAACTTTTAATCTTTGAATTTTGAAATTGTTTTTTTTATAAAACAAATTCAGTCTTCTTAAAATAGTGTTTATTGATGCATCACTGTTGAACCTGTTGAAGAATTGAAAGGTGGCTAAACTCTTAAATATATAAGTAAAAGAAATAACGCACAGAGATGTAGTTCTTGCTGCTAGGCCGTAGACGAGCCGGAGATGTATTACACTACCACGGATTCCTCATTACAGTTTCATCAGTTCAATACTCAAAAATCTTCCAAAGTCTCAACACAAAATCTCCCTGAAGTCTTAACATCACCCTTTTTTTATACATTTCCATCTTCATTGGTGTCTGCTGGAAAGTTTCAACCAATTGCGTGTAACTGCTGTTTTCGCAGGCAGATCCTGGCACCCTTAATATTGGACGACCTTTAAAACATTTTGGACCTCACGAACTCAACATCTGCTCCATTTCAGAACTGCTGAATAGGACAATTTATCTCAACTTGTTGATCTTATCTTGTACAAATAGACATCCTTTCCAGTAATTTCTGGTTCCATTTGCGCTTTGCACGCAAATGGAAGGAAGGGAGTCAGGTCAAGTTGACCAAGAGAGGTGCCAAGATCCTTTTCACAAAAAAACTCCTTAAATAGTATTTCTGCTCTTACAAACCTTGTGCTCAAATATTTGCTTGAGTTCAGTTCACTGAAGGACTGACTGTCTGGGAAAAAAGCAAGGAATCTGTGCCAACAAAATGTACCTTTTTAAAAATACTGCTGACTTATCATGTGTACATAGTTAATTTAGTTAGTATGAATATGACTATTTTTTTTCCTTTTATGATATTCTATTGTGTGATGTTTTGATGTTTTCTGCACAGGTTGTTGTTAAAATTAACAATTTGTTCTAAATTAACTTACCTGGTAAAATAAAAATACGCAACCACTGAATGGACCCAAAATAAGTGGGTTTTTAGTCTAGATTTAAAGGAACTCAAGTGTTTCAGCTGTTTTACAATTTTCTGGAAGTTTATTCCAGATTTGTGGTGCATAGAAGTTGAATGCTGTTTCTCCATGAGAACAAAGAGACAAAGCTGTGGAAGCTGTTTTATGGTATTTTATTGTCTAAACATGGGTTAAAATTCAAGCTACTCTTATGGTTGAAGTGATTCTATGTCCTTCCTCTGTCTCTTCTATCTGCTTACATGCACACTGCTGAAGGCAAACAGAACATTTCTGAAAGGATGGTCAAAGTCAAAAATGACTTCAGTCCCAAATGTGGTTCTTTGAACAGGAGAGGGCAGTAAATATTAACAAGCTACTTCTGGTAATCTGCAAATGCAGTTGAATTTACAAAAGAGGAGTACCTAGACGGTGAGATGTGATTGGATGATGAAAAGATTTTTATGCGAGGAAGAAAGTTTTGTGACAAACCAATTCAAACCATTTTCTGTCAGCTCCGGTGACAAAATATCTGTCCTCCAAGAAATCAGGGTAAGATCTGAATTTATAACATCGTTCATTTAAGTTGGATCATATTTCAAATAACATCAAGTTAACAATTAAAATGTTAAATTACCACAATTTATTAGAACTAAAGCTTAGTAATTGTTAAAAAGTTTAGAAACTGTTTTTGGGTTATAATTTCCAATTATGTCTGTTTTTTGCAGAATCATGAGATGCATTGTCTTGTTTCACTTGCTGCTCTTGTTTGGAATGTATTCAGCCCAAAATTATAGTAAGTATAATCTAAAAATATTTATTAATCTGTTGAGACTGTAAACATAGGACAGCTGATCTTTAAAGAAGCAACTCTTATCCACAGATTAGACTTAGATTAAATATTTAAGATTTAACATTTTGATGTAGAGAGATTTCTGCTTCTGTGCCTGTCACTCTTTATCACAGTTCAATATAGTTCAGAATCTATTAAATAATCTGTCTGTGTTTGGATCCTGGCTGCAGGTGTGGCTCCTAAATTGTTTGCAGTATGTCATCAATTTCTGAGAGGAGATTTTTTTTAATGCCCTGAATAACATCACTGAGTAATTAATGGGACGACTGTGGCTGTGTGGGTAGAGTAGTTATCTTGCGATCGGCAGGGTGTGGGTTTGATTCCAGCTTTCTCCTGCCACATGTCAATGTGCCGTTGGGTAAGGCACTTAACCCCAAATTGCTGTGTATCGATGTATAAATGTGTGAGCATTTGTCATTGTGAATGTGACTCCAGTGTAGAGCGCTTTGAGTGGTCAAAATGATTGGAAAAGCGCTATATAAGTTCAGTCCATTTAATGACACTTAATCCTTTTTCTTGTTTTCTTTGACACAGTAGATATGCAAGAACAAGATATTATTTAATTTACATTGCAATATGCTGTCACTAGTCAGTAGGATCTGACTAGTGGCAGCAATTAGCAAATGCCTAGTGGGTGGAACTGCTCATCTGCTGAGTTTATCATACAAATTACTTTTCAGTCTATCATACTTAAGAATGAAGGTAAATGGCATAATAAGAAGCATTATTTCTATGATATGCTGAAGTTGGAGTTTCAGGAAAAGCAGGAGCTTCTTCAGGAGACAGAGGCCAATTTTTAAGGAGTCAAACTAAAAAGTCAAATTTATTTTAAGTCATGTTTGATATATAGCATTTTTATTACACTTGAAGTTAACATGGTTCCTTGATTGTGCCATTTTATAGCACAAAGTTCCTCAGTTTATTTATATACAACACAAAACCCAAAACATATCCAACTTATCTAGAGAAACAGTCCAATTAATCCAGTTAGATGGTTAAATTATAATTGAGTGGTATAAAAGGCAGTTATTAAATATTTATAACTATATACTTGTATCACATTGTCAACAAGTTCTCTTTATTATGCCAGTTAGTGAAGTTTTCTAACATAGTGGTATATATATAAGGGTGTGCTACTGAGTTGGTGACTGTGGAGGCCACTGCAGTACGACAAACTCATTTTGTAAAAAACAAACAAAAACAAAGTTTACAATAACATTGTTTCCATTGACTATATAATTACACAATGTGACATTTCAAAAATAAATTTGCTTAATGAAATCCTGATAATAAAAAAAAAGAAAAACTCCTGTTTTTGATAAAAAGTGTTGGCGCTAGGAAGAAGTGGCTTATCGACGATATTGAAATTGGTTTATTTCACAAAACTGCAATGGAAAGGCTGTTTTCACATCACACAAGTCTCATGATCAACAACCTTTGCCACAAATGAAGAAGACGACGACAGGAAGTAGCTGGAGGATCATGACACGGCATGATCTATGGCTTGAACAATCTTATTCACCCGTGATTTTAATTACGGTTCTTATTTAATGTAAACAACGCCATTGTGAAACTGTTTTTTCGACATTAGCAATGTTTTGCGCACATTTGTAGTAGAAACCCAGCTTATAAAGTAGTTCAGACAATATAAAATATAACCAATCATGTAATTAGCAATAATTAAACAGCATCGGAAATCTTTGACAAATATTTTAATTTTCAATTAGTATCTACCAGAACTATATAAAAAAAATCATTATTCTAAACCTTTTTTTTAATTTTTTTTTTTTTTTGTAGAAAATTTGGCTTTACGTGGTGAAGCAACTCAAGCTCATCCCTACTTTGGAGCAGATAAGTATGGATCTGCCACCAGTGCAATTGATGGGAGCAGAAATAATTTATTCCTTGATGGATCTTGCAGCCACACTGCAGAAATGTCCAACCCCTGGTGGAGAGTGGACCTGCTGGACTCGTATGTCATCACCCAGATCATCGTCACCAACAGAGGAGACTGCTGTGAAGAGAGGATCAACGGAGCAGAGATCCGCATCGGAAACTCTAATCAAAGCAATGGTGTTGAAAACCCACTGTAAGTGATCATCATATAGGTTTACAGTATTAAATATGGATGGGGGATGAGGGCAGGGTTGGATTTGGAAGACACTAGTTTTTGACTTCTTAAGCATCTTTACTACAGTCCAGCCTCTTTTACTTCAGGAAAAACTGAACATCATGCATGTTGAGTTTTATCTGGTGCACTAGATCACTGACTACTTGACCAACAAAAACACAGTTCATTGGGATGGAGAGCTGTAGGTCCACCACAAAGACCAGCAGTGGAGGTATCCCTCAGGGCACAGTGCTTGTGCCCCTACTCTTCACCCTGTACACACCATCAATTTCAACTGGTACACTAATATATGTCACATGCAGAAAATTTCTGACGATACTGCAACTGTGTATAAAGGATAGGAGTACAGAAAACCTGTGGAGGACTTTGTAGCATGGTGCAGAAAGAACGAACTCCAGCTCAACATTACAAAAAACAAAGGAGATGGTACTGGACTTTCCCATTACCATAGGAGGTAATGATGTAAAAGTGGTCAACATATACAAATACCTAGGTGTACATCTGGACAATAGATTGAATTGACAGACAAATATAAGCATGATATAAAGAAAAGGACATAACCTAATCTATTTTGTAAGGAGATTCGCCTCTTTTCATGTGCTCCAAGCAGCTTTATATATTTTAGCAGTCAATTGTGTGGTATGTGTATTACGTAGTGGTCTGTTGGAGTGGGGGGAGGGGAGGGGAGAAGGGACATGCAGAGTTTGGACCGGCCAATCAGGAGAGCTTGCTCTGTGGTTGGGATGAGACTGGATTCTGTTGAAACAAAGGTGAAAAAGAGGACACTTAAAGTTCAGAGCAGTTCTGGACAATACCAGCCATCCCTTGTACACTCTTAGGGTCAGATTCCTGTCAGTGGGCGGTCCCACAGAGAGGCTCAGGAACTCCTTCATACCACCGGCTAACAGGCTCTATAATGCTGCTATTGGTGGGAGTGGGATATGTGGGAAACAGGGCAATAAATGTCTTGGTTGTTCTCCTTTGGTAACTTGTATATTTATATTGTGCCTTTTATTAAAGGCAGTGTTGTGATCAAGACCACCTAACCCAAGACCAAGACAAGACCAAGACCAGAGTGTATCGAGACCGAGACAAGACCAAGACTTTCAGGGTCCGAGACCAAGTCAAGGCCAAGACCGAGTCAAGACCAAGACCAGCGCCCCGCGCTACATGATACAATAACATGTGAAATATGATCAAAATTAATTCTCAAATTGATCTGAAAGATCCATATTCACATAAAAATACCTAGATATTAAATACTTAATAAAATTAATCAATATTAATTTTGCTTCCATCTCTGTGCTACAATCCGCGGTGGTCTCGTGCCATCCCTAAAAAGATAAGACCTGGGTGTTTGCCCATATTGCTCATGTCAAAAACCATTAAACATAGCACCATTCTCTCTCTGCACCATTAAACATAGCAATTGAGGCAATGCCCTGATGGTAAATAACGCTCAACTATAAACACTGACCAAGGAGCAACAAGCAAGAAGTAACCATGCACAAGACGCTCACTGTGACTGTTCTCACCCTCTCTCCCACTACATGAAGCCAGGTAGTCTGACACCATGGCACACATTACAGCTGCCACTTTGAACGAAAACAATCAAAGAGCAATGTGCATGCTGTGCGTGCTCTTTCGTTCTTGTGTTTTAGTTATTTGTTAATTTAAAAAATAATTAATAAAATAAAATAAAATAAAAAAACATAATTAAATAAAATAATGATAGCTACTGCAGTGTATGCAGAGCATTACAAGAACAAAGAAGAGTGTTCTGTCAGGTCAGCATATGCTGTCAGATCGTCATACGCTTAGCACAAACTCACTCACTATATATCTGTCACACACGTCATTACTATATAATTTTATTTAATTAGCAACATAGAATCATGACGTAGATCATCATACACTTTATCAACAGTTGTGTGGCATCCTGACTTAGCAGTTAAGTAGATTAATAAGTTTTACACAGGCGTGTGTTGTAGCTGACTCCAGCTGCAGCCAGACTCTGCTTTAAATACACTTTGAAACCATGACAACGCATGTATATCTATATAGTTATCATTGAAAACAATTTAATGAGTTATTTTCATCAGAACTTGCTGCGTATGGTGAACTGACAACTCCTCTGACGGTCGGACTTCTTAATGCGCATGCGCAGGCATGGTACTCACTGCATGTATGCTATCCTGACAGCGTATGGCCATCTGATAGAACAACGGCTCTCAGTGACACTCCAGTCCTATCTAATAAGTAAAAAGTTGTACAGAAGAATCGGACTGTTCTTGAATGTCACATCACTATATTGCAGACTTTTGGACACAGCGTTGTCCCATATGCGACAAGTCAGTCAACACCTCACAATAACTCAGCGCAGTGAGTGACTTTTTTTGTGTCTCTGTACAGCTAGCTTTGCTAACATCACGTCAACGGAGCTTACCTTTCTTTGAGCTTCTTTTCTAAGTGATGAAAAAAGTTAGACGTCCCCACCGTCTGTGAAAGCGAAGCGCTGCTGAGTTAGCTGTGGCCATCGGATTTCTTATGATTTATACAGCGCTATTCTATTACTGACGATTAGACAGACATCTTCTGCCGCTCAGAGAACACAACTGTGCATGTCTTAGAGCGCCACATGCGAATAAAGGTGGGGAGGGGAGGGGGAGAAACAGAAGCACGTCATTGCTTGGATTTTAATCGGTGCGTTTTGCATCCACTGAAAATAATGATAACAAATAAACTGGATAGTGTGTTGTATGTTTAGTGATATTTTCACAGTTGCAGTCTCGACTGGTCTTGAAATAAAATGCCGAGTCCTCAGCGCCCGAGACCGAGACAAGACCGAGACCAAATGCAGTAGAGTCCGAGACGAGACCAAGACCATCAAAAAATGGTCTTAAGACCGGTCTCGAGACCAAGACCGATCTTGAGTACTACAACACTGATTAAAGGATTGTTTTTTTGGCTCTAGTTGCCTTTATTTGACAGTGCATCAACAGAACAGCGGGTTGTGAGAGAGGGGAAAACAAGTCAAAAGTCAGCAGACCTGGACTTGAACCTGTGACTGATGCATGGAGGACTGAGGCCTCCATACACTTTACCCCTGTATTACAACCACGCCCCAGTGCGTGGTTGTAATACTGTTTTTATTTTAGACTTTATTGATGGTTATGTATGTACACAAGCAATAGACTACCTCATAATTTCCTCTGTATTAATAAAGTACTGCCTGTCCTAACCTGAAATTCTTCTTTTTCAGAGCTGCTACAATCTCCTCCATGCCACGCGGAGCCTCGCAAACAATAAATATAACTGGTGGCATGGAGGGACTTTATGTCACTGTTGTAATACCTGGCTCTAAGAAGATCCTCACCCTCTGCGAAGTGGAGGTCTATGGGCACTTCGTCCCTAGCAGTAAGTGTGGAATACCGTTTTGTTCTATACTACAAAGTAGCGATTGCAATTTTTGAATGATTTTCTTATTTCTGAATGTTTTTAAGGTTGGGTACATTAAACTACAGTTATTTATTGTAGTTAATGCTGGGACTCTTGAGGAATCATATTCTTCTTTGGCAAATATTTGCTAAAGGTCTTAAGATGGATAACATTTTATTTCATCATGATGAGATTATGTTGTTCAGCATAGAAAGTTAAACAACAAACTATTTTGATGTTCAACATCAAATCACAAATCAAGCAACATTTTGTTGATTTGTAAAAAAGAAAACTGATATGACAGCTGGTTTGTGGCAATGAAAAAAAGTGTATTGTTCACTGGTGACTGTTATGTTGCATTGCTTAACAGAAAATACATGGAATTTTAGTTAAGTTAATAAATAACAGATTGTTTCATCATGCAAAATAGATTTTGGATTTAAAATTCAATTAAGCTGCTTTATTTAGGGGCTTTGGTAGGGCGGGTCATTTTTGACCCATAGGACAAGGATTGAACACGATATGTTGCGGGTCAATTTGACCCGTTTCAAAGTTTAAAAATAAAAAAAAAATAGTTAGAAGTATTTTTTCTGCATGAAACTTTTTCTATTTGTCTTAATAGGTGCACTCTATGTATAAAATGAAAATGGTTCATTTTACACACTTGCAGCCCCCCCTAGGTCCATTTGTTACAGACGTACTGTTAAGGGTCAATTGGTCCCGCCATACAAGTTGAAGGGTAAAAGGTTAAAACAATGTCCAATTCTGTTTGTTTCCTTGCACCTATGAGACATATTTCACCACACACACAAACACCACACCACACATGCATGAACACACACACACACCACACACACACACCACACACACACACACCTAAACACGCACACAAACCCACTCTTTCACTATTCTCTTTACTTCACTAGGAAGCTCCCAGAAAGCAGGTGTTCATACAACTTTTGACAGGAACCTTTTCTGTTCCTGTGGGCAAACCCCCCCCCCACTGAGTGGACACTCAGCAGAAGTGGGGGGGGGGACATAAATACTCTCTGCAAGGGAGTCCTAAACGCATTATAACACTGAAGGTACATGTAATATCGTCACTGTTGGAGATCAGGAAATGAGCAGCAGGGAAATAAAAAGATGACAACCATGGAAGCTCTGGAACTTCTTGATGATTATTCACATCACAAACATCAAGTCAGTCATTCATAAAGATCACCGCTGGCATTCAGAGGTCGCTGCTCATTTACACTATATATGCCTTCCACACCAGCTAAATGTGACATAAAAATCTGGGCAGCATGTGATGAAAAACCCAGTGATGTTTTGGACATGCAGGTTTAAACTGGAAATCCACCTGGAGGATCATCTTCAGGACTCATTTATCTTGATTTTAGTCAGCCGGTCAATTTGGCCCAGGGCAGAATAGTGTCTCAAGTTCAATTATAAAGATGCCCCCTTCAAAAAAAAATCTAAATGTAATATAAAAAATTTTACAAAAAGTCACTTTCAAAGATACTTAGTGTTATTTTGTGTTTACGTTTTTCAGTGGGCATAAAAAAATGTAAATCACATTTTTTTATGTCTGAATGAGTAAATTGTTGTCATTGATCCTTTATTTGCGAGGAATAAAAACATAATTGCACAAATATTGATTGAAATGGTTAGTATAGGAGTTAATAATCAGACACAAAAAAGATTTGGAGGATTTTTTTGGTTTCTGACACTATAGGACACTATAGAACTTCCTGGGTCAAATTGACCCGCGAACATTATTTACCTCAAAAGTGAACATAACAGGAGGGTTAAGATCACACAAGGGTTAAGTATCTCAGGATCTTGTTCACAAATGAGGGAAAAGTGGAGCAGGAGATCAACAGGCGGATTGGTGAAGCGGGAGCTGTACCAGTCTGTCATGGTGAAGAGAGAGCTCAGTCAAAAAGTGAGGCTCTCTATTTACCGGTTGAATCATTGAAGAAGTGGCTGGGGAGAGGGAAGACTGGGCCTTCTTACTTTGGCTGATACCCCTGCAATCGAAGAAGATGGAATTAACATTATCAATCTATAACACATATTTAGTCGTTCAATTACTAAATAAATTCTACAAGAACTTAACAGAATAATTAGCATTGCAATAAAAATAAGATCAAACTATTCTTAACTTTGTTTCCCCCCAGAAAATCTGGCTTTACGTGGCAAAGCCACTGAGTCTTCTCACTACAGAGGAGAGTTGGGTGGCTTTGTGGATGCCTATAAAGCTATAGATGGAAACCGAAATCCGAATCTTAGAAAAGGATCTTGCACCCACACTGAAAGGGAGTCCAACCCCTGGTGGAGAGTGGACCTGCTGGACTCGTATGTCATCACCCAGGTCATCGTCACCAACAGAGGAGACTGCGGTGAAGAAAGGATCAATGGAGCAAATATTCACATCGGAAACTCTCTACAAAACAATGGTGTTGAAAACCCACGGTGAGTGATTATTATAGGTGTTACAGTATGACAGAAGGGCCTGTGGAAGACAGCTAGTATATTTCTTATTTAGTCTTTAACAACTCATTTTCCATCTTAAGTAATTAGTCAGAATACTGCAAGTAGATCCTATATATCACTTGCAAAGTTTTCCTCTTTCAGAGCTGCTATAATCTCCTCCATCCCAAGTGGAACCTCGCAAGTAATAAATATTCCTGGTCACATGGAGGGACGTTACGTCACTATCGTAATACCTGGTTCAGACCAGGTTCTGACTCTCTGTGAAGTGGAGGTCTATGGGTACCGCGCCCCAACCGGTGAGAGGTTTCTAGAAACATGTTGTTCAATCTTGAGAGAGTCTGATATTTTTTAAACATGTAGATGTAATTTTTTTAAATGTTAAACTGAACTGAAATGAACTGAGAAAAAAGTTGTCTATATTTGCTTTTAGCAATTTGATTCATGATGGTAACATGTAGTATTTAACCTTTATAATAAAGGTCATATATATATA
>NW_015113578.1:76577-98961 GCF_001443285.1 Poecilia latipinna
GCTCTATGTCTGCTATTGTTCCCTCTGGGAGTGAGACCCCTTCAGCTGAGCATCTTAAAGCTGAAGATTAGCAATAAAATATTTCCTCCAACATAATGCCGTAAACACCAGTTTGAACTGTTGATTGAAGGAAGGATTAATGCTTTCCTGTTGCTGCCACCAAACTCTAAGCTCATCATCCAAATGCTGTGACTGAAATTTGGTTCAACTTAGTTAAAAAAATCCTGTATTGGTCCCAAAGGGAAATTAAATTTAATTTTAATTCCTGCTTATTTTCTTTTTAAATTATCCCTGTTTCTCTTAACAGGTGAGAACCTTGCCCTTCTAGGCAAAGCCACACAGTCCTCTCAGTACGACATCGGTGATGCATCTAAGGCCATCGATGGAAATCGCAGAAACAGGTATACTCAGGCTTCCTGCTCGCACACATCAAACGACCTCAGCCCCTGGTGGCGACTGGATATGCTGAAAACACGCAAAGTGTTTTCCATTAAGGTCGTCAACCGGGATTCATTTGAAGAACGGCTCAGCGGAGCCGAGATCCGTATCGGAGATTCTCTTGACAACAATGGGAACAACAATCCCAGGTAGTTTTCTGATTTTGTGAAAGGAAAGTTGTTGGTTTAACAACTCATTCAGTTGTTGCTGGTTTTATTAAATGTAGTGTCAGCCTTACGAATGCAATAAATATTATTTTCTGTTTTCTTTTAACAGATGTGCTGTGATCACAGTTTCTCTGGGAAAGAGTCTTTATGAGTTTGCCTGTAACGGGATGGAGGGACGCTACGTAAACATCGTCATCCCCGGCAGGAGCGAGTACCTTACGCTTTGTGAGGTTGAGGTTTACGGCTCCACGCTGGAATAAAGCCTGCAGTGGCAACAAATGGCTGTTTGTGTTGCAAACAAAACCCCGATGCTTCTGCTCAACAAAAGGCTTTCAAATGTACTTATGGTGTTGATTTTCAAAAATTATTTAATTTGTCTAGTTTCCAGGTTCTAATAAAGAACTGGACTCGAGTCTGAGTTGTGAGTGCATTTTATTTTATCTCCATTGACAAAAGGCTGTGTCAAGATCCAATTTGTTTTTCTAAGGGTAAAGTTTCAAAAAATCAACCAGGAGATTTGGTAAATGGGCCACGCCAAGTACCAGAATCACTGGTTTAAAGTCCTGGATTTCTACATAAACTCAAAATACTGTGGCTTCACCTCATAGGCCTCCATCCTTATGTAAGGCCATCTCTTGACCTGTGGATGTTTCTGAAGCTGGATTAAGTAATTTCAAATTGAGTAAACACTGGGTGGAGGACATGGTTTTATGACTCTGCTTTCCAGTAATGTTTGGGTACATTTTTCATAAGTGTACCCACCCAAAGGTTATTTCTATCTGAAGTGAAGCATATTTCACTGTGGGTTTGAAATGGGACAGATTTTTGCCAGTGACAGAACCTTCCTGAACTTAACCGGCTTTGGTGTGAGAAGGCAAATGTGCTTCATTATCTGCATTTTCTTGGGAACATTTTTTATGACATTGTTCCACTTAAATGTGAGAAAACTCTTTTAATCTCTGAATTTTTAGAAATGACCTTCAGCTAAAAGCCTGAGGAGATGCAAAAGTTTATTTATTTATTTTTTACTTCAAAACTGTAAAATCAAATCGAGCCCTTAACATTCAGAATATGTCCAAATGAAAATGCAAAAATTCGACTTGGTTCTAAAATGAACTGTTCATATTTACATCTTTATTCAGCAAATTTGTCAAGTTGAGGCTTGTTTTTTTTTTTTTTGAACATTGTTCTAAAACTAAATTATGTAGACTAAAACAACACAAATGTTTTGACATGATTTAAACATGGAGTCTATTTGGGTGGAGGGAAATAATGTAGCCAACAAGGGAACTGTTTTCATTCTACATCAATGCTACAAATGGATCAGAGCTGATGCAGAACTGAAGTGTTTTTGGTGCTTTTATAAAATCGTATCTATGCTTTAAACAATTTGGACCAAAATTGCTGCTGTTGTTGCCAATATATATCTGCTTCAGTTAATCACCCACAATCCTGTGCTGCACCAGCCCAGTTTTACTTGGCACTGCAGTGCTAATGCTGGCACTTTGAGCCTCTCTACTCTAGTAAAGACACGTGTAAGTTAAAGTACCCTGAATATGTAGCTTTAATAACAAGACTTCCTTTGGCAACAAACAATAATTCAAGAAACACAATATGAACCATTTTAAAGGCTAAACATCGGTATTTTACAAAACAAGCATATAAAAAGTTGTACCAGGGCAGTTTGAAGATATATTTACATTTTTTTTTACCATATTCGTCCCTAAAAAAAACTTCCAGATTACAAGTTACAAGGGCTCTTTTCTCACAAGAAACTGTCTAGATCTTTCAACACTGTATGATATGTATTAGATTTAAAAAGCCTCCAAACAGACACATCCTAAAATCTTGAAGTTGCATAAAACTGCTCACAGAAATAAATTATAAAAATACTGTACTACAGAAAAACCTTTTCACTGTGCATAACGATAGAGGAAATTAGCTTTTTTTTTTTTTGTCAAGTTTGCAGCAAACGGTATTGCTTCACAGTATGTGGACATCACCGACAGTTTCTGACTGAAGCGACACTGATAAAGTTAAAAATGTAGGAAGGAGAATAGAGATGAATCCTTTAAAACAAGGAATAATCGTACCGGAGCCAAAGCAACAAGCTAAGTGAGAAACAGTGATACGTTTTGGCTTCCTCATAGATCCGGACATGGACACAGTGACGCTTCTGCATCAGAAAAAAATACTGGAAAGTCACAAATACTGGGCTGTGAGGGCAGAGACTCAGGCTGGATTTATGCCATTTTTTTGTGTCCTACTAAATACCGACACCACAGGTGTGGGAAGAAGAAACAGAAGTGTGAAACCAGGATAAAAACGTTTGCTTGAAATGAATTTGGTTTGGTCCCGTCTCCCCAGAGCTGTTATCTCAGGTCTTTGGGGACTTCGAGAACTTTGTAGACATCGTTGGAAAAGACAGTGGTGAAGTACGGCCACGGGTCGTTGGACATTTGAGTGCAGAAGGGAGTTTTCTCGACGTTCCCGGGGTCCTCTACGTCCCAGATCTCCGGCATGCTGCACCCGGGCCTGAAGAACAGAGACAAGGATGAAGATGAGCCCACAGCCCTAACCAGAGAGGAGGGGTCTGGGCTGGGCTTACCTGGTTCTCCTGGTGCACCAGGAATCCTCCAGGATGAAGAAGTCCACCCCCAGCTTCATCAGGTTTCGTTGAACTGTTTCACCAGACATGCGGCTGTACATGGAATAGACCAGCTTGGTTCTCTCCCTGTGAGGAAGCATGGATTTAAACGTTACCGTTGACAGAGTTTATACACTGTTCCCATGGCAATACTCAAGCACTTTTCAAGCTTTTTCTGCACTACACTTTGGAGACAAAGGCAAAACAAATGAATGAAAGAAGACGGTTTCAATTCACCATTAAATCATATAATTCATTGCTGTTTTTTATTGGGCTGCACCGATCTACTTTTTTCACGTCCGATACCGATGCAGATATCTGAGATTTAGTATCAGCTGGTTCCGATATAAAATAAACCGTCCTGAATTGACTTAAAATGCTTTCCTTTCCTCTTTAAAACACAAACATAAATGTATTGAATTCTGAATTTATCAATTACTTTGCAGCGATACAGCACACTTAAATTCTAACTGACATAAAATAAAAAAAGTTTGTCAAATTTAGCTTCAGACAGTGAGACAAAAAAAAATGTGAAAATATCTGGTTTCAACTGCAAATAACGTAAAATTAGGCTTTTCAATCAAACATTAAATTACTTTATTAAAAAGCTGTGCAGCTTGAATATAAAGCACTTTCAGAATCAGGATCAGAAGCACAAAGAAATTTGCTTCAGTACAGGCCGAACAAAAAAAGACAAACAACATGAGAGAAGGGTAGACGGGTGCCTGAGGCTGCAGCCATCATGCAGAAATTAAACACTTTCCAACCCATGAAAACTTCTAAATGAAACTCAAACATTTTCAAGGATTTCAAGTAAGTGTGCACTGATTTATCGACCAGCAAATTTATCAGAGTTGATTTCTTGAATTTTTGGAGATCGGTGATCGGCCGATGCTTACATGAAAGCAGATCTTATCCACCCGTCTCATCTACCTCAACAAAGGCCTAAAATCTGTTCTGCTTTCCTGTGAGAGGTTTGACTGATAAACCGGCCCACCAGGTCATGCTTACAGTTAACAATAGTCGCCAACTCAGCAACTTTTTTGAAATAATTAGTGGCATTTCAGACAAAAACATCTAAATCGGCTAAAATCGGAATTGGCAGGTCAAGATCCGCAATCAGAGATCGGCCAAAAAAAAATTGCAATCTGTGCATCCCTAATTTCAAACCCTGCATTAAATGCCGATCGCTGCCTACGTATCCATGAAAACAGCTCAGAAACATGAATATCATGAAGTGTGAAAAACTCCTGGCAGCTGAACTGACCTGAGACCAGCGTCTTCGTAGTGGGGGTGGTTGACGATCGGCCGGCCAGCAGAGAGCTTCACGCTGGCCATGGTGGGCATGGCTCCAGCAAACACCGAGTCTACACACAGAACCACAACACAACCCAGTGGAACCAGTTAGCAACAGAGCTGCTGTATGTGTCAAAAGGAGATTTTCAGAGTGAATTTAATAGTATTTCTTGTGAAGCTGTTGACTCACCAGGCTGGGTGTTTTCCTGGATCCAGTCCAGCAGCTCCTCCTGCGGCAGGTTGCTGAACTCTCCAATGATGGCCCACTGGGCCTGCAGGTTGGCCACCCCCTGTACGGCCATCATGCCCAGCACGGTGAAAACTGCAGCCTGATGCTTGAACCTCTCACCGATCCAACCAAACAACTGGGGAAGGGATGGAGATTTGATGCACAACATGCAGATGGGGTTTTAAAAAAATGCTTTTTGCAGTTATGAAATTCCCAAAGTGAAATGAGTTTAGCTCACATAGACACAGAAAGTGTTAATTTTGATTACTGTAGCTTACAGCTAATGTAAAAATGTGGTTTCTTATATCGTTGTAACTCTACATAAGGCCAATAAAAAAGACATTTTTTAAAATCAGAAATGTCAGGCATAGTCATGTTCTGTACAATATAAGTTTACAGAGTGTTCACAGTCCTCCCAGTATTGTGGTCATGAATTTTGCTTGTGCACCTTTTCCAATTACAGTTTTTCCTTCCACTTGACTTTCCATTAAAATGCTTGTATACAGCGCTCATTGAAAAAGCAAGTGTGTCCATGACTGTCCTTTTTTACAATTGTACACGTCTTATGATTAAAACTACCAACAAATTATATTTTGGTTTTTCAAAATATCTCCGATCGTCTCAAATTATAAATGCAAGATGCAGAGGAGCAGTTGAGTTGGTAATACAAAGTTATGTATTTAAATATATGGAAACATGTGTTGGAGCAGGACAGGAAAGCACAAAATATCAAGAAGCAGGCGCTTCCAGAGTGTCATCAGTGACTCCGTTAAGTGTGACACAATTCCCACATTACTGTGTTTATTTAGTTTTATTTTACTGCACCTGCGGGCCAGTATTGTTCTAATCAGAGTCAGTGTTCAGGGCCCAGTTTGTCGTGTCTTTGGGGGTTGAGGCCCACCTGTCGGGAGCAGAGCAGTGACGCCATGATGCACATGTGCGGAGTGAGGAAGAGCTTCAGGCGCATGATGAGGATGGCCAGGACGGCGAAGGCCACCAGCTGCAGGCTGTGGTACACCAGCTGCACAAAGACAGAGACATGGATGAGTTCACGCTGACATTCACAACTTCTCACGCTTCCACAGCACACAAAATGAAAAAGACAGAGGTTGAGTGTTTTCAGTTTGAGACACTTTGTGAACAGGAGCAATATATATTGGGTGTCATTCATATTTTCTGTAAAGGTTTAATTTAACAAAATGCAAAAACAAACTCCTGACAACAAACAACTTCCTATTTGTGAGCAAACTCCGGGAAAATTACGAGTTATAGGAACAAAATTAGAAAACTACACGGAAAAAATGTTTATTTCCTTCCTGGAGAGATCAAAAATAGAGCTGCAACTAAAGAATATCTTAGAAATCAATTATTCTATCGATTACCACGACAATTAATCGGATAAAAAAGCTGCTGCGCTCCACAGATTTTTCATTAAGACTTTTTATACCTATACATTAAAAGATGTAAATAAATAATAATAATTCAGTTCTTTACAGCAGATTTTAGAATAACATGAAGGTTAAAGGTTACAAAGGCTTGTCTTTCATTTCATTGTGCAGATTATCTATTCCAAAAAAACGAAATCTTGCCAAACATTCTTAGTACACTTAAAATATAACAAAACTAACTTAAAACCAAGGAGCTTATACACACAAAAAGACTTTTTCTCACCATTATAACAGCTGCATATTGAAATTAGCATTTGTAACCCAACTCATGTGTCACTGTTAGTTCTGCACAAAAAATAAAGCCACTATGTGAGGAATCTGCTGCTGGTGGGTGAACAGTGTTACAGAAAATTACACAAGACAGCTGGGAGAGGGATGACAAAAGGAAGGAGAGTGGGATTTCACAGCAAAAGACAAACTGCTTTTCATGTCTGGGTAGAGACAAGAGGGATGAAAATCCCTTGGAGAGAGAAAACCGGCTGCAACGCAGAGGAGAAATATTCTGAAATCAGAGGAACAGTGCAGCCGATGGCATCTGAGAAATGGATCAATTTATTCACCATTAAAAAACATAAAGGAACTTTATTTCCTTACCTCTCCTTTTGCAGTTACATCGGACCTGCAGCACAAAACAGGTGAACAGAAGAGACAAAATTATTTATTAGAAAAATTAAAAAAAAAAAAACTATTTAAATATTTTTAAATAAAAACAAAAGCACAGAGAAGGATGGCGTCACCCTGAGAATTCATCTTCGTCCTCCATGTTTGAAGACGTTTTTGCTTTTTGTGTCAGAGTCCGGATCAGATCCTGCACCGTCTGAGGAGCAGAAATTAGGATTAGGATTAAAAGCAATGGCTGTTGGCTCTTTAATGTTTTCACTGATTTTTTTTGTTTTGTTTTTAGTGGTAATACCCCTTTAACTGCTTGCTCATGTACTGCCTACTGTGCTCTGCCAAAAATGATTCATGTATTCTTAGCTTAGCGTGGGCTGGGCATAATAAGATTAAACACCAAATATTTTTTCTTTCTCACATTTTTCAGCAAGAAAAATCCTTGCAATAACAGATACTTTCTTTACTTCTCAGTTTAAAGAGGAATAAAAGGTGTAACAGCTGCAGGAGAGAAAACATTTTCATGTAGATTTCTCAAACTGAAGCGATGCAACCTGCTTCCTTCATCCCAGCAGTTCGGTTTGGTTGTCTGCAAGCAGCTTTGTGTTTCCTGCGTAAAAAAGAGCTCTGAGGTTTAAAAAGCGATTTCATCTTCATGCCTGACAGCATGCAGCGCTGCACAGAGCAGCAGCGGGTTTATAGTGAAACCTTCTGACTGTCTCAATGTTTAATTCATGATGCCACACGCAGGGAAATTCAATAAACCTGAAGAGAAGTGCTTAATAATCCTTAATAATCTCAGTGACTTTGCAGAAGATTTTAGCTTCCTTTGGTGAGTTTGTTCACTAATTAGTTAATAAAGGAGATATTACACACATAATCTAGCAAATATACAGCAGATGGTTTGTCTGCTGCAGCAACGATGATCAGGGTGGAGAAAGAGTCAATGCAATCTGTTGGCTTCCTCAGATATTCGGCTGTCTTGTTTGGAAACAAAATCATTAAAGAGATTACTTTATTTAGTAATAAATAAATAAAAATCTGAATTTAAATTATGACTGTTGGATAAAAAGAAAACCCAAAATTCTGTTTATCAGAAAATTTGTACAGTGCCACAGAAAAAGCTTTGCTAAAGGAACCATCTGTTCACAGAACATTAATGGAGAGTTAAGTGGAAGGAAAAACTGCCACACCATGCAGATCCAGTAATTCATGCAAAAAAAAAAAAGACACAAGGTGTTGAATATATGCATGCTAAAGTACAGGGTCTTACTCATTTCTGTTAAAAATGCTTTTTAAAAAAATTAGTTTAATGTTCAGTTTTTCATTTAAGCTATAAAAATAAACATTGACAGAAAAAACAACACTTGAAATAAATTACTCTGTGTTTAATGAACATAGATAATATCCTAGTTTCCTTTCCTGAATATAAAAATGAAACAATTTAATTTGGAAATTCTTTCCAACTGCTGTCAAAGGAACACATTTCATCCAAATCAAATGGATATAATCTGTCACATTATTCAGATCAGTCAATGATTATTTTAATCCATCTCTGCTTTCTTTAATTCACCTTCATATGCCACGTTTTTACCAGCCTGATTCCTGCTGTTTCCTAACTGGGCCTCCTCTGAGGTAAACGTAAAATAAGGAGTTCACAAATGACAATCTGTGTTTTAAAGAATCTCTTTTTATTGTAAGACATTTGAATCAGAGGTAATCAAAGGCAGATAAGAGTCTTAAAATATGTGCAATACTTGGTCACAGACCTGATTTAAGACTAAAATAATAGATAAAGAATATATATTTACATATAATATCTGCTACAACATAAATGCATATCAGCAGCTTTAATATAATCTGAATAAATCTTTAATGTCAAACATTTCAGGTGTAATATATTTCTGTCAGCCTCTTGTTTTAATGATTTCTAGAAACCTCCTGAGGAAAAACTGAAAGCTTTAGCTCAGCACTCTGAGCTTTATTAGTTCAGATTATTAAATGCACAGAGGGAAACAGGAAAAAAAAGAACCTGACTTGGAATGAAACAAATAATTAAAAGTGAAGGTTTTTCCTAAGAGGACCATATATTAAGTTTTACTTATTTTATGTGAGCAAACTCACCTTGCTTGCAATGAGAGCAACAACCAGCATGTTGACGGGCAGCAGCAACGTCTTAAGGTAACGAACCGGCGTCTGAGGGAGAGAGACACAATAAGGAAGTCAGAGAGAAAAATTTTTATTAAGTGAAAAACTTGATCTTTATTAAAAATTCAAAGATTTTTGAGTTTATTGATGAATTTGGGTTTTTAGTAATTTATTTGCATCGTTCATTTTCTAATGTGGAATGATTTCGCAACAAAAAAAACATCAGCATTTCTTAAAAGAAGAACTGGGTCAGAGTATCGAAACACATCTCCGCTGATATCTGAAGCCTTATGTTGGGTCAGGGGTGTCCAAAATGTGGCGCTAGGGCCATTTTCTGCCCTTGGAATGATTCTATGCGGTCACTGTCCACAGTTTAACGAGACAGATTTATTTTACCAGACTGTTGATGGTGATGTGCTGAAAACAAATTAAAGTTACATTTTTGTAGATAAAAAATAATGAAGTCTTAAAATTGAAAACTTAAGCAGCAGCAACACAAAATATAATTTTTTAATAACCACATTTCTAGCTTTCTTTTTAATTTATGATGCATAGCACCACAAACAACCTGTACATTTTACTTTAAAGTAGAATTGGGTACACCGTTTTATTAAATATCAGGATTAAAAAGGGACCTGTATCATTTTCTTATAACCTAGAATACATCTAAAATTATTTACAGAATCTGTCTGTATGAAAACCAGGTGAGGAAGTTTCATTTAAATATTGTGTATTTAGTCTTTTTTTTCTTTGCATTTTTCACAACAACAAAAAAATAAATAAATTGTAGCCCATGATTACTTTTAACTTGACAGTTTGTGACCCCTGTGTAGAAATGCTTGGACTCTGACTGCATATGTAACTTTCAGTCTTCATGTATTGTTTTGATCTTGTGTGAATTTGAGTAAAAATAAGCAACAAATCCAAGCTTGAGGAGGTAATTGTTTTGTTTTTTCATAAATCATTGTGGTTTTTGTTGTAGAATCATTGGAGGTGCAAAGAAGAAGTCAAAGAAAAATTTATAGAAGCTGTTCAATAAATAACATGAAATAAGACAACAAAGAAAAAGGAAAAAAATGTTAATCTCTACATAACAATGAAATAACACAGAATACATCAAATACAGATGTAAATGAAAAACACCTGCTTCTGAAATTAAGCTTTTTAATAATGACAACCCTAACCAAAAATAATGTCAATTGCAAACATTTGCAGACTGATATGTAGCCAGTAGTCAGTGTGCTTTCAGCTAAATCATTAAGTCGGATCAGCGTGCAGCACAAAGCTCGACTGAATCAGCCGTCAAGTTGTGCTGCCAGGGTTTTTGTTCCCTGTCAGAACAGATCTGGTTCCACCTGAACTCTGACACAAAGCAGCAGGGAGTTTCAACATGTCTGACATCTAAAAAGAAACCAAGTGACATTTTAAAAGCAATTTAGACTTTCATTTTGGCTGTACAGACTTGAATGTGACTCTGACCAGATGTTCAGAAAGACGAACGTGAGCTCTGCTGACAGAAAACAATTTGGTTTGACTTGCCTCAAACTCCATGAAGTCGAATTCAGCAGCGCAGGTGTACATCAGAGTGTGGAAGTCTTTGTAGCTCGTGAATTTGGACTTGATCAGTCCACTGATGTGAGCCTGGAAAAAAATAAAAACACAAAGTGCCAATTCTGCCCTAACATGGAACCCAACATGTGGTTTAATATTTTCAGTAGGTTTCAAAATGTTCAGAGTGGCTTAATTTAACTATTTATGACATCAAGCGTTACAGTTTCCTACTTATGGTTTCTTACAATGTTTAAACATGAACATTCTCTGAAAATACTCTAATCTTTTAAAGTAGAGTCAGAATATCATCCTCTCATGGAACAGTGGCAGCATTCAAACATGAAACCTTGGTATCTTACATCATCAGAGGCACCAAACACAGAGGAGAGAAGAAATTTGAGCAGAACTGTGGAGCCAACCCAAGCCAGTCCCTCCATCACCTGTCGATGAAAACGTGAATTATTTTTCATGCAAACAAAGCCTCTCTGTAAAAAGCAACAAGAGCAAGAAAATAAATAATTTACTATAATTACAAATTCTATCCTAAATGCTATCTGCATCATTTCACCTCCCACTCGTTTGATTTTGCGTTTCATCACACAAGCGTTGGCTGTGAGCAGCAAAACACACCAAAAAAACTCTGTGAATATTAAACAAGGTGTATCAACAAATCCACAAAAATCACAACAAATTAAAAAATATACACAAAAAGAGTCAGACTGATGAGAACCGAAAGTAAAGCCTGAGCAGACCAGTCATTTTGAAGTTGGGATTGACTTAAAAAACTGTTTTGAAATTAAAAATTGTTGCAGGAAAAACACTTGTCTAATTATTACCAGCACATTTAATTAAATATGCTGCAAGAAACATGGAGAATCCACACAGAAAGGTCATACAAACCCAGCAGCCTCTTACTGCAAAGCAACAGTCCTAACAACCATGCAGCCTTTACAGATTTTTAGCAACATTTTGTATTTATAGATGTGACTCTAATGTGACTTCCTGCATGTAGTGCTTGTATTTTCACTAAATCACAAGGTAGATATTTATATCAGTGCTTTTTAAATACGGTTTTTATATCCTCTCCAATCTCCTACCAGAAGGAAGCAAGAGTTCAGAGATTTACACAAATATTTAGTAACAATGTGTCAATTTTTTTTATTCATTTTATTGCATTCACACTAATGTAAATAAATACAATATTCAATTTGAGTTAAAATATTTATTAGGGGAAAAACATGCTATGACATAGCAGGAGTGCCACAATTAAAGGCACACCTACGTCATTCCTAATTTTACAGGTAGAAGAGATTTTTTTATTTCTTATTTTACGATGTCATGCTTATGGTTCCCAGGGCCTTTGAGGAAAAACTTGATCCTAACAAAAGTTGTTTTTAAAATATTTATTCTATTTTTCACATCAGATCCACCTTGAGTCTCTCTTTCTCCAAAACTCCAACTTACAATTTATCTGTCACACTATTGAATATTTGCCTTGAGCCAAGCTGTCAGATTTCTTTTAACATTACTAAACTCATGTGACACTATGCAAACGCTCTGTCTGCACTGCTGAAGGTTAGCCTATTGTGGAATGCCAGATGCTCAAAACTGAAAGTAAAACTGAAGGCCTGAATTATTTTTTGGTTAATACAACCTTATCACTTTGGGGGGATTTAAGAGCTTTTAAATTTTATTTCTATTTTGTCATTATGCTCCTTAAATTAGAAAAAAGGAATGCATGAAAAGTGAATGACTGAATTTTAAACCCTTAACTCTAATCCTCATGCAGTATTCAGAATTTAAGTGCATCAAACTAGAGGTTACTAGAGGTTCATAAATGTGTACTGTAAGGATATGATAACTGTTACCAAAGACCTGATATTATCAAATAATTTTGCATTTGTGAAGGAAATTTTACAACTACAGCTCTTCTGTTTGTTCTTTTCTCTGCAAACACAAAATAGTAACATCTAAAGTATCGCCGCAGTACATGCTTGAAATGATGGGTGAAAAACAGTGTCAGGTTATTTCTTCTCACCCAGAGGATAACACCATGTTTGAACACCTGAATGAATTGGTTCCTTAAAGCAATGATGACCTAAACAGAAAAAAAGACAATTAAACACTGGTTTGAATCCGTTTCTGTAAAAACACATAGATTCTTACAAGAACATCTTAATTTGATGTTTGCATGAAAAGAACTTCAGAAACTCACCCAGATGGAAATGAGCGAAGAGGCGTAGAAAGACGTGAGGAGCATGGAGTTCCCAAACATCAGGACGAAGCAGACGCCCAGTGTGATCTGAGGAAAACGGAGAACAAGTGTTTTCTCTCAGTGTGAAATCTGTAGCTTTATGTTTGCAAATGATCTGTGTGATCACATAACAACACTTAGAGGCTGACAATGACAGTGATCTCATACAGTATCACTTTATTAATGCACCCTTAGGGAAATCTGCCTTGCAGCCAAATGAAAAACCAACATCATAATCACTCTATATGAATGGTAGCAACAGAAATGGAAAGACAAGGGAAAACATCAGACTAAAATGACAAACCAATTATAGCTCATCATATTTTAAATTTGCCTGAATAATAAAAGTTTGCTTTATTTTATTCATCTCTTTAAAAGATTTTTGAGGCACATCAGGTGACATTAGACCAGAGATTTTGTCTGCCACCATCACTACTGTCTCTTTACTACATTCTCTACTAGTTTCAGTAGCTTGCTTTGGTCACAGAGAAAAAAGCAAAATATCTGTGTTTGAGTACAGCAGCAGGGTGGTCTGGGATATCTGCATTAAGCGATAATAATAGATCTAACCAATGCATTAAACTGGGAATTCGAAGCCACAAGCAGAAAATAATCCCATTCAACAAAGTCTTAATACTTAATCCCAGTGAAGTGTAGAAAAGCAAATTCCTCTCCATTGTGCAGACGTTGATCACCAACGGGGGTTGCTCAGGATTGAGGGGCTTTTCAACTGTTGCCAGAGGGTATTTGATAAAGCAGTGTAGGATTACTGTAGCAGGTTTTCAAAAAGGGGAAAGCTGTTCACACACAGAGGCAGATGTAATGTACGCTTTGGGCCTCTTCATTAAAGTGCTGCAGCCAACATGGCTGTATGACATGCATGGCAACAGTGACGGTCACCAGAGCCCAAAGGAAAACCTGTGGGAGGCGGCGGAGTCTCATCACGGTGGTGCATCAACAGCATGATCCAATTAAGCCCAATAAATCAATTAATCGCATAACAAATTAAAATAATTTCCATTTGAACAGTCGTTAAATAGATACTCCCCTTTAATATCGTTTAGAAGCTGGCGTGTTGAGAAACGCTGCAAACATTTGACACCGAGTAGTTAGTTTGCACTACCTGCCACTTTTGCCTGTTTTCCTGGTCTAAGCTAAATGATTACTATTTATTGAAATGTAATTTTATTTACAGAGACTTCATAATCCATCTAAATTAATGCTGTTTCGGCTGTTTTGTTTATTTATAACATCTTCCTGATGCAGTGTACGATGTCTTTTTTTAATCTTTGAGTGGGTGAACTCACATTAATATGTCACTATTCTTTGTTACAAACATTACTGTTACATTAGTTGAAAATGATCTCAAAATCGCAATATTATTTTTTATCACAATAATTTCTGGGACAATTTATCATCCATCAAAATTTTAAAGATCCAAGATGGTGACGGTACTAAAGTAACTGGTTTGTTTCTTTGGGTCCTTTCTCTTGGTTTGGGTTCAACATTTGAATGTCTGGTAATGTTGCATTTAAAAGAAAAATGATACACACATGCTTTATTTAAAAAAAAAAAAAACATCCAGAAATGAACAATATTTCAATTATTCTCTGATCTATTATCATAAAAACTAAGCATTTAGATCAATTTATATTTATTTCCTTCTAAGCAATCAAAAATTGCAGCTTTTTCCTGCCAATTTATTATATAAACCAAACACCTAGGAGGGTAAACACTAACCATTTTATGCGCTACATGCAACCCTGCATGTGGTGGAGGACACACACGTCAAAACTGTGTCACTTCTATTTCAGTAGACAAAGCCAAAGTCATCGCCAAGCTCTCTAAATTATGCACAGCCATATGCCTTCCCGTCCCAATCTTCCCATAAAGGAGCTTCTCCTTATCTGCGGCGGCCACAGACTGCAGCTGAGAGCCAGGCAAGCCGAGGATTAGGGCGACAGGAATGTGGACCAGAGGAACAAACGGTTGCATTCCCGTATTTTCTGAGTTTATTGTGGCAAAAGGGAACGGTGCATGAGCAGTGATACTGTTTAATGTCATAGAAACCCATCCCTGTGTCTGCTGGTTCTGTTCTCCTGTCTTATGTGATATTCTTTCAGCTAACACTTCCAGAGATAACACAACATGTCACACCTCAGAGGCAATCAGCTGGGAAAAGGCTTGTTTTATGCAAAATACAGAAATGCTTCCCTTCATGCCTGTATTGACAAATCCAAGCTGTCAAGGTGCAGAATTGAGTTGCAAAGGAGGAAGCATAGTCATCAACATGTTTACTGATTAACGTAGGAGGACATGTAGGTCTGCTGTACCATGTGAGTGACCAGGATGGACTGCATTTTAGCAGCAGCAAGGTAGCCCAGGATGTAGGACGCAAACAGCGAAGCCACCTGGAACACAGAGAGAGCAGAAACCTTAGGAAGGAAAACCTGCAGCATGTCAGATGAAACATCATTTCAACGTAAAGCAACACCTTCTAGTTCAGTAGACTCTGCATTTAAAAACCATAAAACCATCTTTTATTCTAGAAGGACAATCTCACTCTGAAAAAACTAAACGCTTTATTTGGTGAAATGTATACAAATTTGGATAATTCTGGCATTACTTCTTGTTCACCTGAGGTGTAAATATGATGTGGCACAGAAGCCCATTTCTGTTAGCAACCAAGAGAAGAGACAACATGCATTCAAGTAAGGCTGAGCCTCATAAACCAGAAATAAAACAGCTCCTCGTCTTAAAATTACTCACATCTTTAAAAGTTTAACACAGCTCAAGCTGTGACAAAGACTCTTACAGATCTTTCTCTCTTGAATCGTTGAGAAAATTAAGTTGGTTGTGTTGGGAAAAACAAAGGGATAAATGTAGTTTTAACAGCAGAGATCTCCTAACGATCAAACTAATTTATTGTTTTCACTGTGAAATTATGCCAATGAATAAAAGATAAATATGTTTTAATGATCACACGTTTACCAGAGGTCATGTAAACATTTAACATTATTCCACTGAGACATGAAATTCTCAGGAGGACGTAAAAACAAACTCAGAGGTATCCGACCCAGCGCTAACAGATGCCTGGAATTTAGAAGTACTACAAAAAAGAAAACTCTGCAATAGAAACACACACACACACACGATCAAGGACATGTTTCCAAGGATGCAATGCTAAGGATGCAAATCGGTTTAAGCTGTGGCTGCAGGGAGTCAGGATGAGACGATGTAGTGAGAAGAGGTTTGGCTACTTTGCTTCTTTTTCAAACTAATTTCCACACATTGGGGAATGAATTAGATACAGTTGGGCTGCAGAAGAAAAACGGCTTGGTGGAAACTATAACTCATACAAACAGAGCAATTTCACACTTTTTGAGAGTCTGCTGAGGAAAAGCGCAGAGGAGTGGATTCTAAACATAGAGCGGTATAGAAAGCGTACAGCGGCTCTGTCAGATTTTGCTCAGTAGGTCTTCAGTTATGATCTGTGCTTCTGTGGGGCCGTGTTGGTACAATTAGGTTAAACCGACAGCTACACCAATCACATTCCTTAGGTTCCCATGGAAAGTTTACTCCAGGGTATCGGAGAGATTGTTCATCATTCCACACAGGAGGAGCAGGGTTGCTTTCAAGCTGGATGCGGAACAGTGAATGTGATCTTTATTCTCTGTTTCAAAAACCTCACAATTTTTAAGCCACAATCGATGGGAACCTAGCAACCCTAGCGGAGATCCCGCACGTTTGCTCAGCTGGTTTTACTGCTGTACGCACTGACAAGTGTTTGGCTGTTGACTTACTATTCAGAAACTACCTGCTGCATTGTTGTTGGTTGTGCAGGAGGCTCTACTTCTGCTTTTCAAAGATGTATGTCTGCGTAATTGCATGTCTGTTTGCAGCTATTTTCACATGTAAATGTTGAGTTGGGGAGCATGGCCTCCAACAGTTTACTTGGCTTTAAAGTGACAATCCGCCCTAAAAGTGCTCAATCTGAAAGGAACTCAAAATAGGCAGAACTAAGCATTAAAATCTCTTTATCTACGAATGAGTTTGTGCAAAAAATGTAATGGAAAATACTTTGTAAAGCCCATAGACCACTCCTAACCTCTTCAAAGAAGCAAAGTCCCTTTAGGGAATGGTTTAAATGGTTAATATCTTATCTGAAGGTGATAATTCTGGTTTAGTGTAAATGCAGATTACTTGGTCCAAGAGGATGAAGCTTAGAATGTATCAAAAGAGTTCAATAAAAAGCTTAGTCAGGCTTTCACTAGATGTTATTTGCAGGTGAAACAGAAGCAGGATGCAGCGCACCACCAGTGATCTTCCTGCATGTAACACTGAAGTGTTTTCTTGTCCTTCCCGACTCCTCTGCTGTCTTCTTGCTTTGTTTCTCTTATGCTCAGCAACAGCATTTGTCAGCAGTGTCCTTGCCAGAGTATGATGTTTGTTCCCAGACTATATCCTTAATCTACCAGCCCTGCACACATTCCCTGTCTCTGTTTACCTGAGTGAGCAGCACAAACTGGGCGAACTGCCAGGGCAGCATGAAGCATAAATTGGAGATGCCCAGAGCGACCATGGCTGTCCTGCTTGGGTTTCGTATGCTGCAGAAGAAGAGAGAGGGAGGAGGTGAAAACATAATTCAGAGCTGAGAATCTAGAGGAGAAAAGAAAAGCCGTATTAAGATGTCTGAGAAAACAGACACGTTCAATGGCACTATTAAAAAAACCACTGAACCTCATTATGTATAATGTCACTCAGAAGAGAGAGCCTTTTCCGTTTACCGTAAAGCCGATGCAGAGCGGCTTCCTAACAGGTCTCACCCAGAACAAAGTGTTATTCACAAGATGATACGACATGACAGGATAATGTTTCACTGCGGTAAGTGCTGCAGCTCCTCTGAGAGCTTCCTTCAGAGTGCCATTTAGCTGATAACCGGAGCAGAACCTCGTTTCCTCAAAGCACAAAAGCAGTAATATAGCTATAGACTACCAACACAAACTACACAAAGGGTTTTATTCGAGAATACACTGACGGCTTAATTGGAAACATCTTGGTATTAATGAAATTATCCCTAAAAGGAGGACAATCTCCTTCTGTTTTGGGGTTTTATGTATCCAGTAGTAAAATAATATTCTGGTCTTTGCCAGGTTAAATTATTTAAATCTGACCTAAAGTTTTCAAAAGCACACAACAGTCATTAAATATTCAAGAAAGACAAAGTCAAATGGGTGAAAAGTTCAATCCTAGCAACCAGAAGCTTGGAGAATGTGGTGGATTATGTAAGTAGTGCTGCCATAATCTCCGTTGAGAAAGAGACTTTCTCCTTGAAACAAATCACACTTGCTTGTTCCTTTTTTACTTGAACTTTTTCCAACCCCAGAGAAACAACACAGTTTCACTGTTAACATGCAAGACACAATGAACTTAAAAAAAATTCTAAATATTGCTGAACTAATAAAAAACGGGGATGTTGGACTTTTTGTAATACATAGAGATACTTTGGATTTATGGGATTGATTTAGAATATTATAATAATGGAGAGTAGTTTTATTAGTTGGAGGATGCAAAATGTTAAGATAGCTGTTTAAAAATGTCTGGAGATGATCATTGTAAAAGGTCAGTTGACAAAAAGGAAAGAAAAATCATGGTCAAATCACTGAAACGCTGTCTATGCGAGTACAGTAATCACAGGTAGGCGTTAGCATGACGAGTGGTTTATGCATTTACCGTAGGATGTAGGTGAGAAGCAGCATCTGCAGGACTAGAAATGGGTACGCAAAACTCTCCCTGAGGGGTGGAGTCCACATCACACGAGTGCTCTGATTCCGAACAGAAAGAAATCAAACGGAAATAGATTACAGTTCATGAAATTATTTAATAAGCAACAAATTTCTATAGAAAAAACAGGAAGGCAGGTAGTTTTCATGTGCTGCTCTAAAAAAAGCTATACAATCTGGCATATACAATAGAAAACATGTCACTTCATGCATGTTAAAAAGGAAACTGCAGCTAAGCAGATCTCTGATTTTCAAACTCTAATTTCTGCTCTGATCAGTGATTGGTGTTGTTTTTTTTTAGTTGTTAAAGGAAACATACTCACTTCACCATGATTGAAGAAAAAACACAACGTGGAGACAATTCCCCCCAGTCTGCTTCCACTGTATAGAAACAGAAAGAAATATATAAAAGCATCAGACGAGAGATGGGAGAAGAAGTTTTATAGTTGATGTTTTAAATACAAAGAATGGTCAAAAACAGAAAACAAATGATCACTCAACACATAAATAGGCTGAGCTAAGGGCAAACATGAACTCACCTGAGGTAAGCTCCATAAATAAAGAAAATGCTCATCATTGCGCCATTCAGCAGGAAGACACAGGCTACGTAGAAATATGCCGGGTCGCCTAGTCCTGATGTGTGCCAAAAAAAAAAAACAGAAATAGAGTCACATTTTACAGTCAACAGATTCATTTGCAGCTAAAAGATGTTTGGCCAGTGGGCAGGAAAAACTACTTCAAGCTCAACGGCTGACATTTTCAGCTCTGTAAGATCAGAAGCTCCTCAGGTTGGTAAAATTAGGTCAGGCACATATAGCTCACAAAAAATATATGTGAGGTGCTCTGCTTTTCCCATGAGGAAACTCTGCTTCACTGCTGTGGATGTCTTGGTTAAAATATCACTCTGAGGCACTGCACATCTGTTTACAATTATACTTTCAGTTTGCAAGTTAATATTGCATTTTATAGCTCTTTCAGAAAAAATAACCTGATTTTAGAAGGTTTGCATTAAGATTTCTGGACAAGTTGTCTCTACCAAGCTGTGTATTTGGAAGAAAGTGCCTTGATTAGATAAGACTAAAACTAATCAACCTGTCAGGTTTATTTGTGTAGCACATTTCCACAACAAGGACGTTCAAAGTGCTTTACACTATAAAACATAACAAAGTAATGAATCATGAAACAAGCAATAAACACATTTTGTCAAATGCCATTATCAAAATCAACAAGAAAATACACAATTTTCTGAGATACAGGGAACCAGCAGAAGGATTTTAGAAATTTTAGCGATGTGTTCCTGGTTTTAGTGAGAACTTGAGCAGCTGAACCTCAAGTTCTTTTATTTGTTGATTTTACGTGACTTTATTTGTAGAAAAAGACACCAGTTCATCCTGAGAACACCATCCCCACCATGAAACATGGTGGTGACAGCTTTGTACTAGGAAAAACTAGCCGGAGTCAATAGGGGATGGATGGAGTTACATACTGGCCAATACAAATGAATAATAGAGAAAAATACAATCCTATAAGAAATCATGTAGAGGCTGCAAAAGACTTGAGTCTGTGGTGGATTTTCTCCTTCCAGTAAGACAACAACAAGAAACAAACAATCAGAGCTGCAATGGGAAGATCCAAGTTCAGTAATCAAGAGTCAGTGTCCTAAATGTTTTAGAAATGCTTCTGCTTCAGCCATGCTGGAAAAATCAATGATTTACCTCCTTAATTTGTGACCCGGTTCTGCAGAGGCTGCAAAGAGACATTAATTTGATACAGATGCTGTGAGATCCAATCTGACTGATTCTGAGTCTAATTTGCAAAGACGAGTGGGTGCAATTTTAAAATTTTAAGGTTTGGAAAGCTGGTAAAGACTTGTCTGCTTATAGAGGATGTTAACTCATGAGTACTGCATACAAATATATGCTCAACCTCAGACTTCAGGAGACTAAAAATGAGCACTGTTAAAATCGGTTCCTCATAAAGCTTCTAGCACAGTAAGAAACTAAACAGTGAATCTTATTAAAGATGCAATGACTAACAGGTTGTATGTGTGTTGACGTGATCCTTCGACGGCCTCGTGTGGCTGTGAATCACAGAAAAAACAGCAGCTGTTCTAAATATGGAGCGCACACTCACTGCTTTCTGCCGTGTCGCTACGAATTTCACAAAAATGAAAACGACGGGTGACAGTTTTTACAGGAAACACAGGGTGGCTGTGCACCAGGTCCGTGTAAACACTGTGAAAACAGACTGTTTACAAAGGCCCTGCTGCTTTCACTAATGAGACAGAAGCAGAACAGAGACTGCAGCTGCTGATAGAAACACATTTAAATGAATTCTGAAGCTTTTCTTCATCGCTGGATGCTTATTAAAAAAATACACTAAATGGAAGCGGTGCTTTACTGCTGTACATTTGTTGTGATTAAATAGAAGATCTTTTATTGGACAAAGAGGAAAACAAAAAAGGCTCCTCATCATAAACCACAGACAGCTGTTATCAAATAAGATATTTTACTGGGTGATTAATTGTCCAAGAAATTATTGCAATAAAAGATAACATTGTCTTTTGGAGTCCAATGTTCTCTAACAGCATAAAAATGGCAAAACTAATTTCTAAAGACACTGGAACTAAAAGACATTTTAAATATCCAAAATAAATGAACAAACCAAAAACAAATAAAATGGACTATGATGTTTTAAAATAAAAATGATATAGTTTAGTGCAATGCAGCAGATTTTCTGTGTGTGTTTGAGTGTGAGAGAGAAAGGCAGCTCAGGATGGGGCTCCATGGCAACCGAATACCTTCACAGCTATCCACAGGAGTGAGTCCCTCTCCTCTGTTAATGGACCAGCACGTCTTAGTGGGGATCCCAAAGTAGCCCATAACTCCTGTGTACATGCGGTACCAGCTGGCCAGGACCACCTGAGGAGAGCAGAGAGGCAGTGAAAAGCTTGATTGAACAACACGCTTTCAAAAGGCTTTTCTCTCTCCTCTCAGGAATAACTGAAACAGTTTGACGGATTTATGCTCTTAACAGGGTTCTGGGTTTCTGATACTCTTCACAGAGGTAATTATACTGTCTGAGTGATTTTTATTAACAATTAATGACCTCCAGTTTCCTTCAGGTATAAACAAATAGACAGAAAGACCAGTTGACAAAACAGCAGAATGAAACAATCGATTTAAGTCTGAAAATGAAGAAACATCCCCATATCTGAAGTCAGAGCAATGGCTTAAAACAACTGGAATGTGTTTACATGCAAATTTAACAATGTATGCAGATGATACTACTATATATTATGCATTTGCAAAATCAATATCTGAATTTACTTTAATTTGAAACAATGAATTAGAAATCATACGGCAAAGGGTTTTAGTTAATAAATTAATAGTAAATACCTTAAGGACAAAAAATTGTTTCTCCAATCAAGTGAAATGTTAGACAAAAAATGTTGTATGGACAAAAATGGTTGCAAAAGTCTTTCCAGCTAAGGTGCCAACAAGTGCTGCACCCCCAGTGAATGGAAACAGTAATATAGGGACAATATAACATGTAAAATTTTTTCATAAAACATTAAAGTCACCTCTGGGTAAAGATTGAACCTCTTCAGCGTGTTAATGACCAGAGGATACTCGGTTAGTCGATCGTTCATGATCATGTGGAGTCCATCCAGGAACGAAGGAGCCTCGATGATGGTCTTGTAGTAGGAATAGTACAGACCCTGGAATCAAAATTAAAGATCAAGAAAAATCTGTATGATAAGAGCAGAATGAACATCCATCCATCCATCCATCCATCCATCCATCCATCC
>NW_015113578.1:103538-107409 GCF_001443285.1 Poecilia latipinna
GGTACAGTGCCTGCTTCACGACATGAATGAACACCAAGAGAAAGTAAAACCCAACAGACCTAACCCTGAGAAAACACTCATTTTTTTATGTTTACACACCAGGCTGGGGTCATCTCTGGTGTGTGTACACAAAAGTGAAAGCTGAACTTTGCTCCAACAAGACTGACTTTGTTTGGTAGTCAAATAAAAAAAAACCTAAATGTTGGGAAATGACAAATTCTGCTGCCTTGTCATCAAAACCGGCTGTTGACCTTTTCTTCTTGTTGCTCAACATCTTTAATTCCCACCCTGAAAACATGACATCCGTCTGTCAGGCACAGGGCTGCTGCGATCTGAACCATCCTGTTCGGCGTGCTTAATCTGATCAGTACTTTCTAAAATCGATGTGACTATTATGTATTTATATTGTTAAAATGTACAAAAGTACACATTAATTTGCAACATTGAATTATAAATGTTTCCTGATCAGCTGAGAACTCACAATGGCAGGAATCCTCTGAACATTTATTCCTTTGAATGTTTAGATTCATATATAAAACTAAATATAGCATGACAACCTCACAAGTACAGGACAGTCTGGAAACTACATGCAGGAAGGGTTTAACTGACTCAAGTGCAGCAACATTATAACGAAAAAAAAGAGAGAAGTACTCAAAAATGCTTCTGCAATCCGGTACAACATAAAGGATAAAATGGACATTTTTAGGACGGATCAACTTTATTCCACAACAAATGCTACAAGCACCAGTTTGGTTAGTTGCGAATACCAGCCAGACTACACACAACAAATAAAAATCTCATAACTTCCCAATAAAATGTCAGCTGAGTGATGGAGAGACACAAACACAAAAACTTTGAAATTTTGACCAATTAATATCAGAAGAATATCAGCATGCAAACATGGTGCACAGCAATTTAGACCTATTAATCTAATATGCAGGGTTTTGGAAGTTTTTTGTATTATCCATCTATCCATCCATTTTCTTTACACCCTTGTCCCTTAGTGGGGTTGGGACGTGCTGGTGCCTCTCCAGCTAACGTTCCGGGCGAGAGGCGGGGTCACCCTGGACAGGTTGCCAGTCTGTTGCAGGGCAACACAGAGACACACAGGACAAACAACCATGCACACACACACTCACACCTAGGGGCAATTTGGAGAGGCCAATTAACCTGACAGTCATGTTTTTGGACTGTGGGAGGAAACCGGAGTACCCAGAGAAAACCCACCCATACACAGGGAGAACATGCAAACTCCATGCAGAAAGACCGGGGCTGGGTATCCAACCCAGAACCTTCTTGCTGCAAGGCAACAGTTCTACCAACTGCGCCACTGTGCAGCCTTTTTGTATTATATAAAATAAAAAAAATTACATGCAGGTTCTGGTACTCAAGAACAATACAATAAAAATTAGTAGAAATTAATAACATCACACCAAATTTGGGCAATTCTTATGACATAAAACCTTGTAAACCATCACAAACTATAGGACCAATAGCCTTACTGTCATTTGTTCATTCAGAAAAGGTAACTAGAGGCTGGTAGAGTAACTAGAACTTGTACTCAACAGTAAAAAGTGTGGTGCAGTAAAACGCCTCCTAAAAGTACCTTTTTTCCCCAAATACAACTAGTTGCTACGTACCTCTGGTTACGAACAGACAGAAACACGTCCTCTGCTTAATTGTGTCTCATTTACTGTAAAATATGAAATGACAATCTGAACTGAATCTGGAAACTACTTGGGTCTGCAAAGCTAAGTTGTGTGGCTGGACAAATGTTCCAGATTCACAGTGTTCAGCGTTTATCACTAGTGGTGGAAGGAGCAGTGGTGAACTGGTGACAGGGTCAATGGAAGAGCGAAGGCCGGGTATACCGCCCGATCCAATAGATTATCCACTGTTGATCAGTTATTTTAATATATTAATGCTGATTCTCTGAGTATGGACCCTAAGGTTCCCTAAAAATTGGTTTCTACGCAGCAGCTACTTTCTCATGCACACCAGAGAATGATGTGACAACACATAAATAACCTTTTGATACATATCATTCTGTATAATCATCTGATTCAGGATATTGCTTGGTTGGGTACCACTATCATCTGGTGTGCATGAGAAACTACATTTTTATTTGTTTACTTCTCTATACACTGTAAATTAGAAAGGTGAGAAAATACACAAAGCTTTTCCAGGGTATCCATGATGGTCACGATATTATGCCTGATCAGTGTCTATTCCCCATCCTTTTAGTCGATTAATTAATTAAATCATTGCTTTGTCCATTAGCTGCACCTTTAAATTTGATTTAAAAAAAAAACACCATTCCTCACTTATTCAAACATGTTCTACAAAGTTGTGGAAAGAGTCACAATCAGCTATTAAAGCATTTCTGTAAAAAAGAGAAAGCAAATACTTACCATTTCTGTTCGGAAAGCCATTTCTTTCTCCAGGTTCGACAGATGTGAAAAGTGTCTGTCATTCTCAAAGAGCTGAGACAGATGATACCTGGTCACAGGAAGAGGAGAAGTGTGTAAACAAGTAGCAAGTAAGCAAAACGTGTGTGTCTGTCTAACACAGCAGTGCTGATGCTGCAGCTTACCAGTGCAGATATCCAGCCAGCCCAGCTGTGGACAGAGAGATAGAAAACTTTGTGAAACGGGTGAAAATGGGTCAGTAAACAACAAATACACAAACACTAGTAAAACCGCACAGGTCACGATTCAAATGTGGTTGTAGAATCATCAGTTTACTGCTGGGTTATTATAAATGGATATCCAGGAGTGAAGTTAATGTGGAAAACCTGTTAACACGTGTCTAAGCGGTGAATAATGCAACTATAACGGAGCGGAAGTTATTTATACGAGAGTTTATCGACGTCGAGCTAGCGCTTGCGTAAGCTAACGGTTAGCCTTGTGATGGTGAACCGAGATAATTTCCCTGATTTCCCGCTGTAACGGCACCAGTTTACCAGCGTTAGCCCCCGTTAGCTTGGGTTTTATCGGCATGCTAGCGGGCTAAAGCTCCGAACTTACCGAGAAGGACCGTGACAGCCAGGCTCCAGACCGACGGCGAAGTTAGCCCGAGCTTGTGTCCGATTATCGACAGCCCGTCTGGATGAGAGAAAGCCTTGATATCCCTGCCTGGTCGCCTAATGGTACTTTTGCTATGGGGTGAAATATGATGAAGTGTCTGGGTCTGACCGGGACTCTTACCGGTCTGTTTCCTGGTTTTAGCCACCATGACTATGAGGAACGGAGCTTCGGGGAGCGAACGGAAAGAGCTGAGGGGTGTGAGAGCTAAACAGCTCCACTGTCGCTCCTATCTGCCCCTCCAATCTGGTTTACTACCTGAGTGATGCTGTGACTGACTCCTCGTACAAGTGTTATTACACCGCGCCCCCTGTTGGTGGTTTAGTCGCGCTACAGTAAGCTTTTAGGTGTAGCCATGGCAACGCAAAGGCTCAGGCTCCTGGATAAATGCTGCGCATCTTGTTACAGGTTACGTTTAGAAACCAAGCGCAGGAAACTACAAACAAAATAAAAAGAAAATAACACATCAGAGAGTATGTAAGTATGTAATCTACTTAAACTGATAAAATATAATGTAAAAAATAACAACACATCATACTTCAAAAACAACTGCTTATGTTTTCTCATGTTTTCTTATGTTTTGTCTTTAATGATATGATTTCAAATGTAACTGAGTAACCTTATTCAAAATAAGTAAGTAAAAGTAAAAGTTCAGGTTTTGTAAACAACTTAAAGGACAAATTAAATTGTAATTACATTAATAAATGTAATTACTTTCCACCCTCTATGCCAGAACCTATATAAATATATATATAAAAAAATTCCCCTCTCACCCTCTGTGGGTGGTC
>NW_015113578.1:111402-142769 GCF_001443285.1 Poecilia latipinna
TCCTCCCATGTTGGTTCCTCCAGCACCTCGTCCTCTGTATAATTTTTTTTCCCCATATATATTTTTTCCATATTGTGAAGTGCTTCTACTTCTGCACTGTCCATACAGGCAGCCTACGGTACAGTAAAATTTTTATGATTTTATTTGTTTTGTTTCCGACAATGAGCCCCTGATGATTTCTGTCATAGTACTGGCAATAATTCAAAATTACACTTTCACCCCTGGTTCAGTCCACTTATTTTTGAGATGTAATGCACATTAATATTCTTTCTGTTAATAATGTGGTTTGCAAACAACTTCCTAGATAACAGTATGGATGCAAATTAATGTACCAGTATTATATTCTTTACATTATTCCAATTTCTTTCAAAATAATAAAAATATCAACAAAAACTATGTCCCCAGATATTCATTATCCTTTTTCTTATGAAAATTTATGACAAGTAAATGTCTCTCCTCGTGAGAGCATTTATGAAAATCTAAGAATATAAGATGTTTCCATTTGTAAAAAAAAGGAAAAAAAGAAACTAAAACACGAGGCAGTAGCAAATCTAACCAGTAGGTGTCGCTGCAGAACAACAATCTGTTTTTTTGCAACAGTTATGATGATTCCTTTCTTTTTATAAAAATACTAAACAATGTTATTGTTTCTTGAGACTGCTGAGATTTTTAGAAACTGTTGCATTTGGTCAGAGAATTAGATCAGAAAATATGAGTTCATCTGATCTTTTTATAAATATCTTGGGGAGCAGTACATTGAGGCATGATGATGTCAAAACGCCACAAGTCCCAGAGTGGCAATGTGACTAAAAACGTTTTAAAATAGATTGTTTTACTGAGGGCCATAGGATCAAATTCTGTGCTGAGATTGGATATCGGATGTCCTTTAGAAGGAAATCCAATATCATTTGTTTAAAAAATGATTCAATTCTTATTTTGATGTCAAACTAAAGACAGAATAGACAATTTACGTTGGTAGCCTATCTAAGTTTTGTCAACAAACTCCTTTATTATCAAATGCCAACATTTTCTTTCTTGCATAGTTAATCTTACATGTTTATGTACACAGTGCAGATATACTTATCAATCAAAGAACCATTTAATGCAAACTAATTTGAGCAAGTGTTTTACTTTTCAAATATTTGGCACTGATAGATTTTTAATCTGCATACATAGCAGGAAATCAAAGAAGAAAGATGAAAACTAAAAACTAAATTCAAATTAAGATTCAACAAAGTTTCATTGTTGATTTTTCTGGACTTGTTTCTTTTGAGATGTATGTTAGGGATTGTTTTGGACTGATTTCCAATGTTATTTATTTATTAATTAATTTTTGATAAGTCTTCATGGCAGTTTTAAGTTATTTCAGGTTCCTCTTTAAGAACTAAAACAACAATATTTAGTGTATTTTCCCCTAGCCTTTGTGCTATTAGAAAGACATTTTCTCATTCCACATGCTGAGTGAGCTGCCAAAGCAAAATGGTGTTTCTTTATTTTAAAAAAGTTGTTAGCATCTTATATTAATGAATGCAGCTTCTTACTTTGGCTATGAAATTTCCGAAAATCTTCCGACAATTCCAAATCTAGCATGATAAGAGCAAATATAGATACTTCTTACATCCTTCCTGTTACCTGCTGAAAGTCTTGCTCTCTCTCACTCTGTTGCAGCCTAAATTAGCCACAAGCTGGACAGGTTGTAGAAAAAACAGTTTACTTTTAGATGAATGAGTTAATAAATATAATCTTTATTTCAATCTTGTAAGCATGCAACACGTGTTAGTGAACGCAGAGCAAGAAACAGAAACAAAGTAAAAGAATTAAAATGCCAGATAATCTCCATCAATCTGATTATGCGGAATAAAATAAAATTTTATCATTTCTTAACCAACCGGAGTTAGAGAAAACAATTCAGTTGATCTCTAATTGATAATAAAAAAAATTAACTTTGCGTTTTAAGTCTCTAACTGTGTCCACTCCACATAGTGTTGTTTTAGCACAACCTGTTAGCATTTGTATGTGCCGAGTTCACTGATGGGCTAAAAAATCCCAATATTTGGGTTTCTGACAGTCAAGTCAAGGCCAATGAAAAAGCAAATCATCAGCTTCAGTCAGCCTCTCTAGTCTCAAGACATTTTCACACTTTTTAGCGGAAAAACTAAAAGTACAAATCTTTTTGATAAAGTGGGAAAACATACATGTAAACCAACATTTGTTTTTCTTCCCTGACTAATTTGATGTGTCTCTCCGTTCTGCTTTCCCTGAGACTGTACTGTCTCTCAGACTGTTTTAGTATCATTGCCGTGGTCAAACAGGCGCTCCCTCAGCCCACACACATCTGACTCTTTGCTTATTGTTACACCCTCTGCAGTTGTTGTTGGAGCACCAGGCGCTGTGCCTTTCGCCGCTCCCTCTGTCCAAAGCCAACCCTACAAAACCACCAACACATGTGGACATCGCATGGGATAAAATCCTTCCCTGCATGCCACATCTCTCATCATCCAGCCCTAATTCCATCCCGCCAGGAGGCTGATTCCTCACCGCTGTTTGCTACCATAACACTATTTTCTCAAACTCCCCACAGAATCAAAACAGCCAGCTCAAACTGAAACACAATAACTGTGGCTGAGTGGTCGCCGTGGCTGTCAGAGACAGGAGGTGTCGCTGGACGGGACTCTGGTGAGGGATGAGCTATTGCTAGCCGTTCTCTCAGATTGTGATTACACTGAGGAGATTTGTTTTAACAGAAAACACAGAATGGCAGGGCGGGTACTGTTACCGGTTTCCAGTTCTGTCAATAGTGTGAACGACGCTATGCAAGTCATTCTGTTACGGGATGATTTAAGTCCAGATTTTATTTAGATCGCTACAAAATGTGATATTTTTTAATCATTCAGTATGGGGCCTTGTGCTTTGGATCAATGTCCTGCTGCAGAAACAAACTGTAATTGGGTTTAAGGTTCTGCAATACACAGAGAAAAAATCACAACTACTTCAGTTATGGAAAAATATCCAGGTCTTGAGTTGGTTTCTGCATACAAAAGTATGCAGCACTCTGTGAAAAGTTTGGTGGAAGGAAAAAGTGTGGTAGAAAAAGTTGCACAAAACAACAACCAACATCAGAGCATTCAAGAATTGAACCAAAGCCCATTCAAAAGTTTGGAGAAGATTCACTGTGGCTGGGATCAGTGCTTCAGATCATTTTCTAATTTATTGAAAAGCCAATGTCTCCGGCTATCTTTGTAAATCTCAGCTGAGTAGTAAAGCTAATGTAATGCCGTATGTGTGTTTCTGAGGCAGAGGCAGGATGTGTGAATTAATTTACATGCCAGCTGGCCACTCCTGTCGCTGTGACATGTTCATTACGAAGCAGGAACATATGTTGGCAATGCTCGCTCATTGTCTGAGTGTCAGTTATCCCAACGTTACGGCCCATCAGTATTCTCTGGAAAGCAATTCAATTAGAGATCTCCAGGGGCCGCGGGGCCCCGGGGCCCTCAGCTCCACCTCCCTGAGCCCACAGGACTGAATGGCTGTCTCTTCAGAGTCCTGTGTGCTGGTTAAAGATAATCAAGTGAATTTTAACCTGTTAGATGACATTAAATATGTTACTAGAACAGATTCATATTCTCTTTAACTTTGTGATATCTTCAGTGGACTTCTAGACTTATATTTTGCATTTTATTCAATTATTCATTACAAAGCAAAGGTATTTTTACATTTGTCTTTAAATTTACATCTCTGAGGTGTTTTTTGCTTTTTTAAATATAAAACTACATAGCTATTAATGCAAAAAAGTGAGATGCAAAGAAATAAAATGTACTTTTCCTACCTGAATCTGACTTTTTTTTTTTATCCCTGTAAGAGTTGAAATGTGACGTTCTTTTAGTTTTTTTTCAACCCTTTATGACATAAGAGAGAAAAAAACTTTTTCTTTGCTTCAGACTTTAAAATAAAAGGTTATTCTTTAGACTTGTTGACATTCAGGATGCCACTTTTTGTTGCACTTTTCTAACATGCTTTGAGAATAGTTTTACCTATAGCCTATCATCATATTCACAACTCATGATGATGGGTCCTGTAATCCTAATTAATCTGAAACAACATCAATGGTTTGTTGCTCAAAGCCTAAAAGGTTTCTATTAAAGTCCCATAAGTAAACTTCACATGTTTACATTTGTGATGGTAGGTTGCAAATGATTTTGCATCCTAAACAGATAATGAAAATGTTTATTGTAGAAGATTTGTGAGCAAGAGTTGGTAAATATTTCATAATTTATCATACTTGAAGGCATGTTCTCTTGTCTTTACCATTTTGAAAAAACATTATTTTACTCATGACAATACAAAGTAAAAAAAGTGTTGACTTAATCTTAAAACTACTCAATTAAATGGCTAAAATAACGCAGCAGTTAAACTTAAATACAATATTTGTGACTCAACATGTTCATCTTGGAGTATCTTTACAAATAATGCTGCAGGAACAGAACACAGCTGTTTCCTAATGCGGCCATCGAAATGAACCTCAGTGTTAGGTCATATTTATATCCTGGGAAAACTCAGCATTTAATAAATTAGAAGTTCCTTTGACATTTTGATAAAAAAAACATCTTTATTTTACAGGTATTTGTATATATATGTGAAATAAATTAATTAAGAGCAAGAATTAGCTGTTCAGGTGCAGATCATGACGTGAAGGTCTATTAACTAACCTGAAGGCAACACAGAACAAACAACATGTAGGAGCAGAAACACCTAAAAAAGTGGCAAAAAAGATTCTTTTGCATTTATAGTTAATAGTTTATAGATTATAAAGTTTCTCAAGTAACAAATGTTAAATCTTTAAATAGCAGTAAGTAGCATTTTATTATCTTTACTGCGTGACTGACATTGCTTTTTCTCTCCTGGTTGGATGTTTTGTCTTGAGCTCCTACAGGTGCTCCAGGACCTTTCCTTCACCCTTTGGTCGTTGTCATGGAAACACTGTTTTACTTGGACACAGTGATGGCCTTGGACTGATCTTAATCCCAGTAACACAGCTGCCTGGATTACCGGCGCACCTCGACCTGGTGCGTTTGAATCCCCCTCTTCCTGGGACAAAGCTGACAGGCAGACTCACCTGCCGCTCCGCGATGGAGAGATAAACGGAGGACGAGGAACCAGGCCGGGATCCTTCTGTTTTTAACAAGTGATGATTAAAACACGCAGGAAAGAGATTTATTCCCCTGGCTGCATATCAAGTTAATTGAGAATTATTTTCATTTTGTCTTTGTGTAAATTAATCAGCTGTAAATGTTTCCTATAAACATAAAAAGAAAAGCTATGTGACCTCTTCTCTGGAAGCTTTAAAGCTGCACATAATCCTGTGACTGAAAATACACACTGATTTCACTTTTAATAGTTCTTGAATTTTCATATCAGAACTATATTAAACTTTTTATGTTTTTGAATAAATAATTAGAAATATTGAGAATTTTGTTCTGAAATGTATTTCTGCCCTATTCTTGGGTCATTATTAAGACATCTTTTCTTCCACATCACACACATGGCAGCATTGTTTCCTAAAATGTTTTTCCAGATTTTCTAGTACAGCTGTGTCCTTAAATGGCCACTAAATGATCAATCAGATCTGGCAAAAGTTGCAGTTAGCTGAACATCCTGATGGCATCTTCAAGTCTGAAACAACATTTTGCTCTAAAAACCTAAAATAATCTGATGCTTAAGTTAAAAACAAAGGTAATCAAAGCTGTGACTGAAAGCAGAGTTAACTAAGTGATCTTAAAGTCTAAAGAGAAGATGGAGGGCAAGCGAGAGGCCAAGCGGTGAGTTGAGAGAGAGGACATGATTGGCTTAAGTCGGTGCAGAAAGATTGTTTCCTTTGGTGCTGTGCTGCGATTTCCTGTCCTGTGATCATCTATTCCATATGATTAGGCGATGTGCAGGGCATGCAGTCACATGCTGGCTGCACAGACAAATGAAGCAGAGCAATGACAAAGTTGGCAGACCAACACAGAGCGGATTAGCTGCTGCAACGAGGAAAACACACGAGTGATGTGCTTTTGCTGCTCAAGCTGCTCGTAGGACTGAGTACTATTGGTAACAAGAGTTCATGAATTTCGCTTCTCAGCTTTAGGTAACAAAGCAGCTAGTTTATTTCTTTCCCAGCCGTCTCATTTGAAAATGTAGGAGTTGAAAAGGATGCATTCTCACTTACAAGGTTTACAAATACTGTATACAGATGTGAGTGAACCTAAGCAACTCTGAATTAGGTTTATGTAACATAATTAGCCTAAATCAGTGGCCTTCTATTCAGAGTCGACACAATGCTGCAGAGGCCCAACTCTCCCTCTGCAGCACCTCTAACACACTCTCTCACACACACGCATACACACAAATATACGGACTCTCAAGCCGTTTCAATAACACAAAAAGAGTCACACAGCTGGGACTCTGTAGATAATGGACCAGTTAATGATGTCCAATCTGAAGTTCGACAGAAACACAAAGAAAAAAACAAAAAATCTACATGGTTTATAATTTGCTGAATCCAAAGTTTAGTTCTAAATATGTCACACAACTCACAACATATCAGAGTCCCACTAATTCTAATTCTAGAATTAGAATTAGAATCACATAATCTGAACACTGTAGAAAATGTTAAAAATGTATTGTTTTGTAGGTACTCTGCAAAACAGGAAAAAGAAGAGAACATAATCTGTGCAGTGTGTTAAATGCAAAAAGAAATACACTGAGTTTTAGGTCTTTTAAGTAAAATCTGGTGGACTCTTACTATGAGAATGATGCAGAATATCTAGTCAAATCAACACACAAATGTTTCGCCAGACAAAATCTCAACCTCAATTCAAGTCAGATTTCTGATTTCCCATTCCTGTTTATCAAGAGTTTTTTCTTTCATTATGCAGTGATTTTTAAAAGAAAGCCTCTTACCTTCGTAAAAGGTGTTTGATTTAGTTTTGTAGAAATGGTCAGGAAACCCAATTGCTTTAATTAAGACTAAGATTCTGTGGTGATTTGGAAAAAAGGTGGAAGATGCCCTGCAATACTTCGTGTGAGTGTACGCGTCCGTGCAACCGCGCCAAGCTTCCCCTGTTGCTTGTCAACGCCTTGACGGTTTAATCTTTTCCGCCTTGTATTAAAAGGTTACAAGTGTTCTTCATGGCTTCTTGCACACAGCATAAGGGGTTTGTTCACCAGTGGCAACTTGGTCAATTCTCAAAGGGGATGAAGGCTGACAGGAAGAGAGGCGCACAGAGGGGATGCAGATGTGCAGGAAATGTTGGTGTCAGAAGTATTTTTTCAAATTTTCCTGTGATGCAAAGGAAAATCAGAGTGGCTGCTGTTTGTTTCTTGTGTTTTTGAGATTTGCATTTGACTTTTCTGTGTAGAAAAGTCAAATGCAACAGTGTTGAAGATATAAAAACACCTGTATCTGTATATTGCCTTGAAAAAGTGTTTTAACATCTTTAACGTTGTTCTGTTTTAATCAAAGTGAAATCAGAAAGATGAATATTATTGGCACTATATGTGATAGAACAACATGAAGGAGGACTGATTATGGGTGGGGTGAAAGGAAATAACCTCGTTCTTTTATCCTATTTAAAAAAAAAATCATAAAAATCTGAAAAGTGTGCTGTGTTTGTGTTCTGCCTTCCTATATCCGTACTTTGTAGAAACATTTTGCATTGCTTTAAGACTTCTGGAGAATTCCCTATTTGCAGATAGAGGCTGACATTTCTGTCAGACTGCATTAAGAGAATCCATAAGCAGCTATTTTCAAGTTTTACCACATTTTCTCTTTGGTTCTAGGTGTGTACTTTGACTGGGCCGTTTTAACATATGAGTGTATTTCGACCTAAACTATTCCAGTCATGGCCATTTTGGGAGGTGAATATCTGCTCCAATTTCAAGAGTTTTGCAGCTTTTGCTTCCTCCTTGCTCCAATCCATTCTCATCAGCTTCCTGTTTATCCCAGCATGATACTGCCATCACCATGTTTAATTCTGGGGTTTTTGTGTTCAGGTTTTAATACAGTGTTAGTTTTGCACCTAAGTTTTTTCTGTTTAAAAAAAGGAGTGGCCTTTTCTTTAATGATGCTTACTAATGCTCTCCAACAAACCTCTTAAACCTTAAAAAATATGTTTTTTTTATTTATAATGACACTAAATTCCACATATTTGACTCTGTTTACTGATTAAGTTTTGAGAACATTATTATTTTTCTTCTACATTAGTTACATGCCTTCACTGGCTTATCACATAATATTTTACTCAGATGCTGGGATCTGCTTCAATCACCTGGAGAGCCCAGGTGATCGGCTGGGCTCAGTGATGGCGCCGTGTGACTCAACAATCAGGAGGATTTTGAAACGACTCATTTCCCGGACACCAAAAAGCATTAGCTGGAGACATATAAGCGTGTTTTTTAAGCACCTACACTTATTTTAGAAGCTGTAGAGATGCAAACTGAAGCACAAAAATGTGAAAAAAGTAGATTTTAATAGAGAGTTTGAGTTATAGTGCAGAGCTGAAAGCTACGACTCCTGAAACACTCAGCTGCCTGTTTACAGTATTCCTATGCAGCACGTGAGGTCCGGTGAATGATGTTTATGTTTCCTCCAGCCTTCATGTGTGAGTGTGTGTTCCCATCCCTATGAGATCCAGGTACAGAGGTGAGCTCTAATAGGCTCTTTCAGCACCTTGGCAGGCCGGCGTGCTGCAGTGATCTTTCAGCAGCTGGAAGCCCCGCTCACACCTCTCTGCTCACTGCAGTCCTTCAATTAGCAGTTTATTATTGCAGGGGCCCGCGGCTTCACAAACCTCCACCCCCCGTCTCCACCCCTGGGTGCTGAAAGCTGCATGCCAATACAATAACTGACAGTGTATGAGTTGTGTGTGTGTTTGTGAGTGTGTGAGAGATGGAGTGCTAAAGTGCAGAGTGACACATTTCAACAATAGTCTTTGGAGTTACAGATAAGATTCGGGATAATTTGACCAAAAATGATATTTGCATTTGCTTGAGAGTTTTGATGCATGTGTGTGTGTGTTTCAGTACTTGTGGCCTAAATCACTTAAATATTCTTTTTGTTAGTGTGTCAGTGGATAAAATGTATTTTATGTAATTTTTCCCCTTCTTTTCTTATGCATATGTTGATAGAAAGCAACAGTCAGATCTATAAACTTGCATAAAGATTTAATGAATACACCAAAAGAAAAAAAACCCCTACTAATTTACAGTAAAATTCTGGCAACCACAGAATTTTACCGCATAATGTATGAATATGTATTCTATTGTATACAGTAAAATCCTCCAGCCTTCAGAATTTATACTGTATTAATCATATTTATACAAAATTTTATTGTATTTATAAAGTAAAATTCTGGCAACTACAGCTGCTGATATTTTATCTTAAATTAAAAACTTTTTTTTGCATCATTAAAAAATGAAATGATAAATTTTAAATAGTATCAAGCATTAAACCTAATGTGGAGGCTTAACAAAGGGTAATAAATATGCAAAAAATGGACAAATAATCAGCTAAGAGGCTTAGAGAATACAGCTGTATGTTTGAATAATACAAAGCAAAAACATTTAAGCAATGAGCTTAGAGAAGCATTAACTTCAACTCATCAATTTGAGGGTATGATACCATTTTTCAACCAATCAGAAGTTATTCATTCTACAGTGGGAGCAGTTATTTACAGCTGGAGCCTAAATCTTTATCATTGGCTTGTTTTGTCCTGATGTTTGGCTTTCCCAAACACGTTGTGTTCAAATAAACTTTATTTATAAACCATATTGGAAAAGAGGAATTACTGCACAATGACCCTCTCAAACAAGGGCTCTACAACTTCAGTGTCAGTCTAAATAATTAACCTTGTTTTTAGCTGCAAAATGCTACTTGTTGATATTTGTGGAAAATGATGTGAAAAATAAAAGCATAGTTTTCAATCTAATGATGAGAAAAACAGATTCAAAAGATGTTGCTGTCCTCTTACTCTAATTGTGGAAATTCAGTGCATTTATTCTATAAAAACGGGCCAAAAATGTTCTTATATTTGTATTTAAGAACATTAGTTTGTTCTTTATCACTTTCAGCCGAAGTTATAAAAAGCCATTTTGAAAGACTCAAAGAGCCACAAGTGACTCTGGAGCCGCAGGTTGCAACCAAAACAAGCAAAGAAAATTCAACGAATTACAAAAGCAGAGTAAGATAGAACAAAATTCAGACCAAAGATGAACTATAAATTAACTGAAATGCCATGATATTAAAAAATAGACATCGACAGAGAAACAATTTAAGCAGATCTTATTGTATTAATTAAAGATATGCAAAGAGGGACAGTAGGAGGCTGTTGTACAACTTTGGGGCTGCAGCAGCAGAAACAGAATCAGCTGAACAGCAGCTTCTGATCAGAAGCATTTCTGACACCTTTGAGTTAAAGAAAGTTTGTACTTACATACTTTCTGTGATGTTTTATGTTACAGTTCTTAATTTTCATGTGGGGATTTTGAAACTACTTTCTTACTTTTGCATGTTTTGAGCTGCAGATGAAGTTCTCTTTACTCCTGAATCTGTTTCTAAGTGTGTCGCTGGTTTAATGCAGAAAATTGTGAGGTTGTCTCTTTTTCTTTTTTGTGCATGATCAGAAACTCTGCAAGCACACAGACAGATCTGCTGCTCGCTTACTCTCCTTTCCTGCCAATACGCCGCTGGTTAGATATTGTTAGCATTCCATTTGCCATTTACATTTTCTCTGCTTGACATAATTGAGGAATGGATGCTCTTATGAAAATTAAACTCGCAGTCCTCCTGGGTTACTGTAACCCTGTTAAAATGTAATGAGATTCTTTATGCGTCGTCTTGTGATTTTTTTATTAAATAGAATATCAGTATGACTAATTCCCCCGGCCCAAATGTGGACTGGGACACCACATTATTGATAGGCCAGTGCATAAGTGGTCTCTCTTGGCCTCCCTCTAATGGCCTAATAATGCATTATACCAGTATCAGTGGGCCTGCGGCTTGCAGTGCTTATTGTCGTTATTGAAAACACCTGGGCGGACCATTCATCAAGGTTAAATCACCAGGGCCCATCCGTTCATTAGGCTGTCAGTAAACATCTTTATTTAGTTTTGGCTGCCGATACTGACAGAATGGAGGCACGGGGAGGCCTGACGAGCAGCTGCGGCCCCCAGAGTCCAGGAAGACATCAGGACATGAAGCCGGTGGGTGTGGCGCGGCGCAGCTCTCCACCCATCGAATGCTCCTCTGTCAACCGGGCGACTGATGGAGCACAACTGATCAGTGTGGCCTTTCCTGGAATAGTGGCAGCTTTTTTTTTATCTGTGTCATAGCAGTGCATATTTATCTTCACTGATGATTGTTTTGAGTGAAGGCAGAAGCAGAAGCTGAAAAACTGTCGGGAAATCTCAGTTTGGAGGCTTTTTGTCCCTGTGACGGATGGATCAGGAAGCTAATGGAGAAGGATGGATCCACTGGATTAACCTCATTGACTCCCAGTTTTAGCTAAAGAGCAACTTGACAAATCATCACTGCACACAATCTATTAAAATGGATATTAAACAACTTTCATTCATAACACACAATGTGGCCCAAATGATCATTAGTGTTTTGGAAAGGATTTTGTTTTGGCTGATTCAGATTAGTTTAATCAAACCATTTTGTGTTTATTATTTGAAACAAATCAACTTTTTAAAATGAATTATTTTTCAAAGTTATATTAGAAAGTTTGTAATTACATTCAGTTGAATGAAACTGCAATCTTTTTGCTCTGGATATAAAATACATCTCTTTAAAACCTTACTGTAACAAAGCAAAAAAGGACAATGAAGCATCATTAGGTTTCAATTAAACACTGGTTCCAACTCCTCACAATTAGTTTCCTTACGGTCACTGGGCTCTTGTTGCAAAATTGGACAGTTTAATGAATAAATTAGGATAGCTTAGGGAAATTAGTGACATCTGCGGCTGTACACTGTGAACACAAATGAGACCTAAAAAGGTTAAACATGACAAAACCATAAATTCAGAGAAAAATAACAACCAAATTTAACCAGCAGGGCAAAGTCTCAGGCCTTAATCTGAATAAATAATTACATATTTACAGATATATCTGTATAAATAAAACAAAGCCTATGCTAACCTTCATTGGGTTGGATTTTAATCAGGAAAATGGGCCAAAAATCAAACGCTGCCATCACTGGCTTTTAGCCGCTCCAGAACAAATGATGCGGGGACGACTCCTGAAGATTACAAAAGCATGGCGGTAAAGAATTTGCTGACTTGTGGCTCAGCGAAACAAACGATGTGTTGCTTTATCAGTTTATCACTGGCTGTCTGGAAAATGGGCGTATTTACCAGAATCATCAGCAGAGATCTTAACTGATGTCATTTCTTCTCCTTTTCTTTATATAATCAGTCTTTTTCTGTGGAAACGACGCCGAGCTTTGCTGTCCCGTATGATTTGTGTCTCATTATGTGGCTAAACTGTCCACTGTTTGCTGGACAAATCACCGCTTTACAGTAAACATCTGTGTCAAAGAAATATGAATATATCAGAGCTGGACAACTAATAATTGAACATTTATTTTAACACAGATTGATATCTTGGATGCGGTTTCATCGCAGCTGCGATCCTAATAAATCTGAGCTTCTGCAGCTTTTTAACTCTTCAGCATGCCGGAGCATTGCTGTGGGTTAAAGTGCAACAAGAAAACAAGAGTAGATCATCATCAGTCAGGTTTTGGTCCAGACCAAATGTAAGATTTTTATAAATGTTTTAATGTTTTTGTTAAAATGTGGAAATATTTTGTAAATCACTAAATAATGCCTTAAAATGGTGAAAATCTGTGCAGCTGCAGAAATCCCATCAAAGACTTAAGCTCTAATATGAAATAAATATTTAATTGATTATAAGCAGAAACAGACAGTTTTCAGGTCAAAAGAGCAACTTTAGTCGTTTGAGGGGCTTCCAAACTTTTAGCTCAAAAATAAAACATTCAGATTTAGATTTAGAAATTATATGTGACAATTAGATTTACATTTAGTTAGCATATAGATTTAATATCTAGAATTTATACAAATATTTTATATTTATATTTAAGATATAGATTTATTATTTAGATTTGTGAAAAATTTGTGAAGTGTAAACTTGCTAATATATGACAGTTTTTCAAATTTGAGTTTTTTTATGTGATAAAAAATGCTCTAGATGTGAAACAAAATCTCTTGCATTTAAATTTGACTCTTGGTGGCACATTCACACCTGACAAGCCACACTGTGTTTTTACAGGACTGAAACATTTTATTTTGTTTCTGTTTATCAAGTTTTGAAGATTTTTGATGTTTCAATTTCAAAACCTCCAAAATCGGCGATTTAAGTTTCAATGTGCAATCTGAAAGAAGCGCTCATGTGAAATCTGCCGTGCGTCCTGGACTCGGAGGATTTATGATGTGCACAATGAACAGAGGGCAGCAGAGCCCTGCCTCTGTGGAGGCACACGGCTCCAGCTCACTCTGAGCTCCGAGGCGACGCCACATGTGAGACGGGCAGCTGCCAGTGTTGATACATTGATGCGGCTCAGGACACACAGTTGAATTCAGGAGAACCAAACAGCGACGGAGCGCATGTCTCTCAGAGGCTGATGGGGTGGGAAGGAGGAAGGACGGATGGCTGGGTGGCTGGAGTGTTAAAGAGCTGCGCATGTCTGTCACTGAGCTGGCTGCGGGCCCCGGGGCCTCAGACCAAACACAAACAAACTATAACAGCTGGGTCCAGAGACCTCAGACACACACACACACACACACACACACACACACACACCACCCTGTCTTTGGTGCATAAAGAGAGAGAAGTTCCACCAATCTTGGTAAATCTTCAACAGTCATCTCATAGTTTCTTACAGGATTTGTGCCAAAGCACTGAGTGCCTTTAAATCTAAACTAAACCCACCTGTTTAGAGTTTCATTTGAAACATGATTTATCAAACATTACCTAATTTTCTGAACGAGAACTTGACGAAATATAATGATTCAGTTGTTGACTGTGTGTTCTATTACTTTGCATTTTTGTGTTTTTATGATGTAAAGCACCCTGTTGCTGACATGTGCTATACAAATAAACTTGACTGATTGATAGATAAAGACTGAGACGGCATGAAAGACGGTTGATTTTGTGTTCAGTGATCCTCTCCTGTGTCTATTCAACACAACGAATAAACACAGTAGTTAACATCTGGTGAATATTAGTTTAATGTCCAAAACCGTAAAACTGCACATTTTAACCTCAAAACAATAAATGCAATTATGTAAAGCTCTCAATTTAAAGCTTCAGTTTGACACTTCTACTTGCGTTGTTCTCCTCTTGGCCTCCAGGGGGCGATATGAGCATTAAAAGCACTCTGACCTTCAGGGGAAAAAAGTTCTGCACGGAAGAGAAAAAATACATCTGAGAGGATGTGTTTTTATGTTTTATCATCAATAAACTTAAACTACTGAGCAATTGTTCCTATTTTAAACGTTGTTCAGACTGGCTCTCTATTAATTATCTTTGACATTTCTGCAAAATGCTGCACATAAATGAATAAAAATTGCATATTGCTTATATTATTAAAAATATTTTAAACCTGCTTGTGAGTAAAACCCACATGTTAACAGACAGCCTCAGAGTATGACAGACGGAAATGATCTTAAGAAATTAACTTTTTTGGAAAAACTGAGATAAAAATGAGAAAAAAGGTTGAATCTACTAGCCAGACTGTCCTGTGAAATGACTCAAATTAACCTTAGAAAAAGTTTCTAACTTACATAACAAAATCCCATAATAATTTTTTCTACTTATTTACTATTTTATCAAGATAAATCCCCTTTAATTTGTCTTATTTATCCAGATGCTTACATTGATATTTCTCCTTTACTTACTTGTATTTCATGCAGGTGCTGCAAAAGTTTTTGGAGCGATGCCTGGACTTCAGGAAAACGTGACAACAATAAAACAGATTAAATGATTGCTCAGTCTTCACACATTGCAGAAGAAGTTTTTTTTCTAGGTGCTCAACTGATAGCTTGAACTTTATAGCATATTTACACAGAACTTAATCTTATCTTTAAAGCATCTCCATGCAAAACAAATGAAAAATGGACTAAAAAGTAAAGTAAATTACTCCTGGTAAAAGGATTTTGGAGACAGATTCCCGATCTTTTGAACATTTTTCCTGAACTTTTTAGAATTTGAATGATTCTATTTTTCAATCTCTAACAGACCAATTGAAGAAGTTTTTTTTGCAGACAGACAGGGCCAATTAGAAGCTGTTAAGTGACCCAGTTTGGCAGCAGTGACAGGAGGCAGCTCTCCTGGCACAGCAGACTGAGGGGAGCGAAGCCTTCTCAACAGAGATCGTCATCCCGGCCGGCCCGAGAACTTCTGAATGAGTAAAATGATTTGATTATGTTGAGGCTAATGACGAGGGGCATACTTAAATCCATCTCCACAATTTTCCTAGCTTCTTCCCCTGATTCAGTGCTCTGTCAGCAGCTTGTTAGACTTTTTTTTTTTACTGAAGCTCTTCAGATGAATAGTGAGAAAGAGAAAATCAAGACATGAAAGTAAAAGGAGAAATGATAAAAAGAAATGTTTAGAGCGGATTTTCCTGAAGAAAATAAAATTTAAAGAACAAATAAAATGGCTGTATGAGTCAGAGCAGGCCATATGGTGGAAATACACAGTTTTCTGCTGTAATTGACAGGATTTTCAAACCAGGAACAAAACTTGGCCATCAGCAGCGCGTGGAGCTCCACTTTCACCAACATGTCAAAGCAGCAGAACAAAAGCCAATGACTGACAGACAGCGACCTCTCCTTCCTGCCTGTCAACACGACAACGACGTCGGCTGCTTGTTTGCAGACAGCTGATGCTCCGAACGCAGCACTGAAAGCAGCAAATCACAGCGAAGAAAAGAAAACCACGTTAGGCCAGAGAGTGAAAGAGACGAGCGATCTCAGGCTGTTGTTCTAATATTAGCCGGGTTGTTGTGGGACGCTGGGCCTGCTGGGAGCTCAGTCTGTATTTATAGCTCAGGACGATGGTTGGGGTTGATCCTAATGCATCTACTTCTGTGTGCAACATAGAAAGGAACAAGATTAACCCAGAGTATTGGACTTTATTTCAGTATCAGGTACATGCTAATAATAATAGGGTAAAAAATAACCCAGTTGTATTTTTAATTCCTTTTCCTTTAAGTGTTAACAGGCTATTAATAACATACTTTATTATTCTTTTACATTATATTTGATTCATTATTTTTTTTATATTAATAATCTAATCCTAACACTAAAGCATTTTTAAGTTATACTTTACTTTTTGAAGTTGATCAGAACTTCTGGGAACTTCTGATTAGGAATCCAATACATTTCCCCCTGGATGTATAAATATTATGTTACACATTGGTCCATTACTTTTAGCTGTTAGCCACTAACCTGGACAAGAGAACAATGACAGACAGACGGCAGCTACTCCATCCTGTCGACACACCAAAGTTGTCTTACCACCACAGACGATGAGGATGAGGGCATGAGCGGTATAAAAAGCAAAACATCAACTCTTGAAACCAACCATAATACACTATATGCGTGCCAATAGATGGTTTGGCAGGAATGCCCCCAAAAAACTCCAAAAACTCCAGCGTCTTCTGTCCTACCATCACAAATGTAAAGACGTGAAGTTTGCTAAATGTAGCTCCTCCTCTGAGCTGCAGGTTCAAGCCAAACTGCTGCCTCACAAAGCTCCCATAGCTCTACGACTCCCCTGCTCAGCTCCTCCAGACTAGTGGCAGCAGCTAGCAAACACCTGGTGGAACTGCACATCTGCTGAGCTCATCATACAAACTATTTCTCTGACCAATGCTGGTCGTGATCGTAAACTAAAGTCTTAAATGAGAAAGTTGTTGTGAAGGCTCATTGTCAGAAAGAGTAGAAGCTTCTTAAAGAAACAGAAGCCAATTTCAAGGTGATAAATTACAAAGTAAAAATAATTTTTGATATTTACAGCATTTTTAATTGTGCTATAAGATGGCATGATGTGCCTTGAAAATACGCTGTGCTCCCACTGTTGCTTTGTGCTTTGGTCACATGAATCTAAAATGTAACTTTTTGCTAACAAATACTCCAGGTGGTACAAAACACAAATTTGTAAAAGCTTCACTGTTAAGAATGTTGTATCATCAGTGGACTCTGTAATAAAACAAATAAAATCGCTGCGTCTTTCAGCAGGATACTAAACCAAAAATATGACTAAATCAACGGTTCATAGATACCAAAACAACCATCTTCTATTTTCATCTCCCGGGTTTTAACCATTTTGAAATGGTAATAATAATATTACCATTATTATGGCAATATAATAATGGTAATATACCATTACTCTGGATGAGTCTATAGAGATTAAACAAGAACAACAAAATAAAATATAAAATTAAAAAGCATGACAGCGGTAGATTATGCTGTGACAATAAAAGATTCATTTATTTCAAGAAGAGTTTTTACCTCTTTTTACCAAATGGTGCCAAAGAATGTGCAGAGTAATGCATTACTAAAGCTAAAGCTGCAAGTCATCTGTATGTTAATGACTATCCAATTAATCCTTACTTTGGTTTTTGGACCTCAGTGCTTCATTTGTTTTGTAAATCTCATTCGACTGTACAACAAAGGCAAAGAAGCATAACAATTTCGAAAATAAGACAAAAAAGCAAACAGATCTTAAAAGCTGGCCTGTCTTTGCGCCTCATTTTGATGCCTGCAGGCGTAAAAATGCAGTTTTACTGACAGGAAAATGTAAATCCTCCTGCACAAGGATCAATCAACCCTTCTGCGTCCGCTTGCAAACGAGCGCGCATCCTTGCATCACAACCTGTTAGTCTCTCTGTGTTATCGTCACTTCCAGCCCTCCACCCCCACCATGACCTGTGACGGTGAAGAAGACAAAGAGGGAGTGAAATGGAAGAAGAGGAGGAAGAGGAAAAGCAGGAACGTTTCACCGCTTTCAGAGAGACTCCATCGGTGAGGACCTCCACCGCCCGTCCTAATCACATTACCCCAGAAAAATTTTACTTATGGCTAATGGAATTCGCTTAAAATTGAACCACTGGGACAAAAGTAGATTTGCATTGATCCAGATATGTATAGAGCCAAAGTCAGTCTATCTATCCTATGAGGGAATTAAAGGCCGCTAAGCCTATAGAGCCAGACTGTATAATCCTATGTTAAAAGATCAATACTGGCTGGAACCCACGTGAGCGCTTTTCATAGAGTCTGTTTTTGTATGTCCATTTAAAAAAAACAAAACAAAACACACACACACCCTCACTGTATGAAAGTTTGTTTCGTTTTCCTTAAAATAATCCATGTTTTCACCATTAATCTCTCAGTTTCCCAGAGTTGTTTGCTGTTCTACTCGTCTTTGGCAGAGCTACATCAAAAACAAAAGGCTCTCCTGTGGACGCTGAAGAGAAAATAAACCCGGCCGTCCTGCATTTATTTAGCCTGACACCCACCGTCTACATAGCACACCCTGAAACATCTTCAACACCCAAGAAGAGCAGGAAGGTTGAGCTGCCAAAATGCAGTGCAGATTGTACATTCCCCTGCAAAATGACTCTTATTCACACTTTACATCACTGAATTTTATAAAATGCTGTGAGATAAACACACACAGACTTGAAAAGATGTCAAATGTGGTGTTGGTTGTTTTATTCAGCTGAGCTGAGTGAATACAAGATTTCACTGCTAATTACAGCCACAAGTCTTCTGGGTTATGACTTTACCAGATTTGTACAATTAGAGAGCAAAACTTTTACTTTTGGCCCATTTTTCTGTGCAAAACAAGTCAAGTAGGAAGAATTTCAGCCTCATCATGTTAACAGATGAATATTTATTTACTGTAGAGGGTGGCATGGGCGGGGATAGTTTTGGTTGAAATCAAGTTGCTGTTTTTTTTTTAGAAATTTCCATACAAATATAGTTTTATTGATCGATTGAAGATACTTTGAAGATATATCTTCATACAGCTCTGGAAAAAAATGAACAGATCACTTAAAATGATCAGTTTCTCTGATTATACTCTTTATAGGTATATATTTGAATAAAATGAACATTGTTCTTTTATTCTATGAACTCCTGACATGTCTCCAGATTTTTATATTTATTTGCAGAAAAAGAGAAATGGTGAAAATGAGAAAAGATGCAGTGCTTTTAGAGCTCAGATAATGCAAAGAAAACAAGTTCATATTTATTTAAAAACAACAAAATCAATGTTTTAACTCAAGAACAGTTCAGAAATCAACATTTGGTGGAATAGCCATCAGGTTTTCAATGGGGCTCAGTTCAGTGAGCTCTTCATTTTTTCCAGATGTATCAGATTTTATTTAGGATTTTTTTATACTAAAAACCAAGTGTTGTTTTCCTTCTAATATTATCCACTACTTCATGCTGGTTTAGCTCAAAATAAAACACAAGTTTATGGTTTGCAATGTGAAAAATGTGGAAATGTTTAAGGGGTGTAAATACCTTTTGCAAAGTATTTGTACACAAACTGCTGAATCTTGTCCTGCTCCAAAGGTGAACAAAAACAAATTCCAGTGGAAACTCTTGGAAGATGAAATCTACAAACCATGTTCGAAAGACACAACCTTTCCTTTCAGAGCTCTATAGATAATCCAGTAATGTGAAAAATGTAAACAACACAATGTCTGGATAATGCTGAGTCATCCTTAGCTTACTGTTTAGTATCAAAGTAGTTATTTGTGTTTGGATGTGTTTAAAATGCCGTGTCAGCTGAACTATTTAAAGCATCTTTGCACTTATTAAGCCTTAAAATTTCAAATATGCACTGATGGAAAAGCTACATAGTTTATTCACCTAACAGCTGAGCAGAACTTTCTCAGCATCAGTTCAGAAACAGAAAGGCATTATCAGACCCAAACGAACACACATGATGTTTTAGATCAGTGACATCAAGGTCCTGTGTCCTGCAATTTTAATATGTTCAAGTCCAACACACCTGAACTGAATGAATCCTGAATATGCAGTCAAGTTCTCCAGGGTGCTAATAATGACCTCAGTTTGACTCAGGTGTGTTGAAACTCAGAAACATCTAAAAGTTGCAGGACACTGAACCTTGAGGTCCAGATTTGAAAGCCCGTACTTTAGGTTAATTAGGTTTGAGCAGCATTTACTGAGTTTAAAATGTTGGTGTTACTTTACAAAGGAAACATTGTACATCATAAGTGGCTATCTGGTTACTCACACGAAGAGTTTGAGGATCATCAGCAGAAGACAAAAAGCTGTACATAACATTTTCTTTTAGATCCTCCGGTCAAAACCAGGTGTCTGGGTGAAAACCTGAAACAAAAATCTGAAAGATCTGAAAACCAGCAACATGACAAAGAACAAGACGAAAACTATTAACTTTTGTCATTGGTTTCTGTAAAACCAACTGTTTATTTCAAGTATTTTCTGACAATTTAACTTTTAACTGAATGTTATTAAAAAAATTCTTATTTTCTGATTTATAATTACGTGAACAACGTACAATCAGCCAGTCTAAACAACGTTTATCTCTTAATTCACCAAAACCTTTTGTTTAAATTTTATTTACTTTATTGGTATTCAGACAAAACTGAATACCAGGATTTGATCCTGGATCGATTTACACGTTGATTATTGTATTCTAGCTTCAGTAAAGGCTTCTTTGTAAGTTCATAACATGAAATCAGCTGACTGCTGAGGCCTAATCAAATCACAGCGTTTTAACAGGCAGTACTTTAATCTCATCCATATTTACTTCTCCCTCTGACATCTCCAAACCCTGAGAATGTGCCAAAAGACCTCACACAACGGCAGCATCCCTGCACACACACTCCATGGTGACCTCCATTGATGAACACACACACACACACACACACCTACACACACAGAAACCCATCAGTCAGGAGGTCACAGCGACCCCATCATCATCACGCTGGCTGGAATGGGCTGCAGCGCCGCAGTGACATTGGTCGTCGGAGGCGAATCTGATGACTAAGAATTCCAACTATGAGATTAGTCCCTCGGACCATCCTGCTCTAAATGCCACTCCACACAAATGGGACCCTAAGAAGATAATAACTGTACAATTGCTTTTATCGGCAGAGAGTTATTCAATTTATAAGCTCCTGCAGTAAAATGTTGCTATAACGGTAAGCTGGCCGGACACAATTTGCAGAGCGGCCATTTTTATAACATCTTTATGAATAGAAACCAAGGGGTGAAGTTACTGAGAGTTTTTTTTTCTTCTTGCTTCAAATGCTGTAATTTTAGCTCCAGATGAGGTTATTTGAACATTTACAGCAGCAAAACATGCAAAAATAAACTGGTAGCGCAGCTCAATAAGTTGGAACATCATGTTTAGGTTTTTTACAGTTTTGTAAGCAGAGTTTTACATTTTCTGCTAGTCAGAGTGTGTCAAATAGTTCATAGCCTCTCTCCCAGTGGCACACTGATTAGGTACACTGAAAAAAGAAAAAAGAAAATTCTCTAATTTATGGTAAAATACCGGCAGCCATAAATGAAGTGAAATTCTGGCAAACAGAATTTTACCATATTCATGAGATAAAATCTAATTTATGATAAAACTCTGGCAACCACAGCTGCTGGTATTTTACCATAAGCTAGACCCTTTTTTTACTTACAGCATAGAACATTACGACCATGGTCAGGTGATGTTCTGACAGGTAGGAGAAATGGGAAAAAATACAATTCTGAGCAAGTTTCCTAAACTGTGAAGTTTAAATGAGTGGCTCAGTGCATGTTAAAACTGCAGATTCTTCTTCTGCTGTTCCAGTTCTGCAGTGGTCGGTGTCTACAGTGCAGTGGCAAATAAGCAAAAATATATAAATTTGACAAATTGGAAACTTACAAACAAATTCACAGTGATTTACATAGAATTAAGATCTTTTTTCGCGGGCTCTTGAGTGATTCCCCATCAATGAATGGCTTAGAAATTGGTGTGCAAGCTCTATGGGTGCATCATCAAATCGATTTTTGCAGCTGGTTCGATTCTACACAATATAGCAGAGATTTTTGATACACCCATAAAATGACATTTTCTAAATCTTTTAGGTTTACCCTTAATCTCTACACTTTAATACTGCAGTTTTGTAAAATTGTTTACATATGTGGTATATTTTCTTTATCCACATATTTTTTTCTAGCATTCACACCTTTGAGTTTTTTTTTTTTTTTTTTCAAAGACAATGGATTTTTTTATTTTTTTATTTTATTTTACGGACTATTAAATACAGAGGAGTCAATAATTGTGATAAACTGTTACACAATAATATCATAAAAAATATATTTCTTAAAGTGTTTTTACTTCTCTGAATAAATTCATGCATGTAGTTTTTTGGAGATACAACATAATTTTCAACCCCAGCTCACTGATTACATTGCATTCATGCATTTTAAGCAGCAGCAGTGTTAGAAAAGGTTGTGTGAGGTCGTATTTAAGTAAAGTCACTGCTTTAAAAAATGTGATGCCACTCTGTAGGGGAAACAGCCATCTTGCTTGAGTCACATTTGCTTTTAATTTACGTTTCAAGAGCCTCCTTAATGTCACAAAAAGCAATCTTTTGGCCACATTTACATGTATATCCAGGTAATAGAAATAAATCTCAGACACAATTGTTCCTAAAACCCCCTGCTGCTGCTGCAGCCTCTTCCCTGCTCTCCACCGATGAAAATAAAGTGATGCTAGACGTACAACAGTTAAAGAAATGAGAAAGGCTGACCATTCTTCCTCGGCGCTTTGGCAGCATCGGCTCAGAGCTGTTGAAAGTCGAGAGGCAAGCTCACGCTCTCTCCCAGCCCACCGCCTCCACCGTAATCCTGTTTGTCTCCGTTTACCATGATTGAAGTGGAGGGCCTCTCCGAATCCCCCCTCACTGCCTAGTCTGCTAAAAACATTTCCTGAACCATATCTGTGAGCCCTCCTCCAGGATAACTCAGATTACTTATAAATACAGGCCCGGTAACCCAGTTACCCATGGGAGGTTCGGTTCTTCTAGACCACAGGAACGTTGATCGTTCCTATGTATTTACAGATCAAGAGGAAAAGTTAAATACATATGCTCTAAAAGACGTCCATGTTTAATAACTCATATTTTTGTTGTGATATCAGAATTAAACGGTTATTAATTATCTCGAGTCCCATGAAAAAATCAGAAACAATAGATAAAAAAAAAGGATTAATTACACTTAGACTTGAAAAGATGGAAACAATTGATCGAGTTGTGGATAATTGTCACTTACTGGTTTATTAGGTTAAAATAAGTTTGGATTGGTTATTTAAAAATGTCCGCTTAGACCTTCTTTGATTGTTGCAATTTGGCAGCCATCCAGAAGAGGGCAACACTGGTCAGATTTAGGTGAAGCCAGTTGATGCAGAAACAAAGATGGTGGGGACAATACTAGAATGGAAAGAGAAACGACCTGATTGAGAATGCAAAATTAACTTTATACAGTTTTGTTTTGAATTAGAAACACCTTAGAAGCTCCTTAAGTTTCACCTTAAAGCGTTCATTCAGCTGAGGTGCTGCACGACGGAGCAGCATCAGATTCTCAACCAAAAGTTACTGATGTGCAACAAAGGCAAGAATGTGATGGGAAAAATATGATGCCAGTAAACAAGGTTGACTTTGAGGGCTTAATGAAATTCATGGAACAAAGTTTTAAGATTAAGAGCAACCACAGACAATACTTCTGTATGAATAATTTCACATATTTTAATCTTTTCATTTTTTCTTTTTAGTTCAGCAACCTAAGAGGTTCCTATTTTGCTATACTTTATAAATATATCTAAGTGTATTAAGGTGAGAAATCACAATTTCCGTTTATTCAGTCAGAACTTTATACAACTAACACAAAATAATGTTAAAATTTAAAGATTTTGTTTTTAATTCANCATATTATGAAATACAATCAATTTAANTGTTTGATTTTACTTCTGTAAAATCAACAAGTAAAGTTGAAAATCAGTTTTGTTTCCTCCATATATGATTGGGATTTTGTTTCATGTGGTGGAGAAACTATACATTACACTAAAATAATATTTCCTTCTTTTCCCAACAAAAGACTTTGCAGCCACACACTTGGAAACGTCCATCAGCGTCGGTGTCGATCCTGCAGCACAATACCTGGATGCTGCAGTGTTTTCCTAATAAACAACACAGTTAATCAACAGTCAGAAGAGAATCGGCTCAACTCAGAGGGCCACACACTCTCTCTGCAGCTGGAGCCGCTATTTTCATACCCAACTCACTTTTTCCTTCACATGGTGAAAACTCGACTTGTGCATTCGTGATAAAAATAAGGACAAAACTTAGAAGTGGCATTAACTCTATTTGAACCTTTAACTACTTTCTATACAGACTGTTATCCAAGTATGCAGAAATACACATATGAGAATATTCTTAACAGGGTAGCTGCTAGTAAGACATGATTTTCTACTTTTTCTTGTCTAAGTGGAACATGAGGTAGGAGCAAAGAACGTCACATTTCACTCAAAAAGCTTCTGAAGCTGAATTACTTGAATTACTAGAAAATTTCTTTCTATAAAATGAATTTTATAGAAATGAAAAGAGAACATCTAAAACAAAATCTCAGCTTGTTTCGATTTACATGCAAGCTGGTGCAAGAGCTGCAGCACAGCAAGGTACTACAGGAAGTTAGAAAAGTAGCAGCAAAGAACAAGTTTGTTTTTCACAAGCTAATCTTTGCAAAATGGTGAGAAAAGAAAAAGGAAATGTATCTAAAATCATTAGCTACACAGCTAACTACAGCTTTCACACAAGCTGTAGTTAGCACAGCTAGTGGTTTAAATATTTTACAGATTGTTTTATTTATCTCTTGATTGTTGGATGCAGTCCTTTTTAACATTCTTAGCATGTGCATAGAAAACCAAAAAGTGTGATGAATTAATATATTTTACACCAAATCCTGCCAGCTGCAGGAGCATGGCGCACACAACCCACTATTTATCATTAATTTTCTGATCCAGGGCCATTCAGCTGAGGCTTTGACAGACAGCCTGATATATGAGGCTTTGATAAGTGCAGAGGTGTGGAGATCTCAGAACTCGCTGCCTCGCGAGGTCTCCGGAGCAACTTACCGACCCGCTCCAAGAGAGGATTAGGTTAAGCCAACTCTCGGTCATTTACAGTTTATCACAGAGCGGCTGTTTCTGCCAACTACTTTAGAGCACTTTTAGCAGAGAGGTCAGGCCTGGGAAATTTCACACAGATTAAGGCCTCAGTGCTGCTGTGGACTCCAGTTTGATGGCAACTACATTTATGTATTTAATTCCCAAATTATCCAGACAAAGGATTTTATTTGACCCGAGAGCTTATCAGCCTTTAGCAACAATTCCTTTCCAAACATGTTTGTGTGTGTCAGGAAATTTAGCTTCATTTGTTGCATTTAACAGTATTTAAATGATTTACAAATAAAAAAAAAAAAACAGGTTGGATGGCCATTCACAAATTTAGTGTTTCATGAGGAACACAAACCATTTTACTTTACTTGAGTTACTCAACTTGAATCTATTAGTTGAAATTGTTTTCTGAATGTAATGTCACCTGGAAAATGTAAAAATAACAAAAGGTGTTCATATCTCTTAAACTTTTTGACATGTTGTCATGTAAAAACCACAAACTTCAGTGTAGATTTTACATAATAGATCAACACAAAGTAGTGGAAAATGGGTTTGAAGAAAAAAAAAAACATGACTTTCGACATGTTTTACATATAAAAGTCTAAGAAAGGTTTTATGAGTCAGTACTTCTACAGCATTTGCTAGAATTTATCTACCTGTTTTATCATTGAAAGAGCTGAGAAACAAACTGAGTAAAATTACACTTCTCCCTTTTTCAGATTTATTATTTACAATTGTATATAATTTATGATAAATGTAAAATGTTGGAAATCTGAAAAAGTTCAATGATTGTGCAGATTTGCAATATGTATAACTTACAGTTTGACTTGTTAAAGAAAATGTTCTCAACTTATTGTTTTTTGGAGGGAAATGTCAAATATTATGTCAGTGTTTGGTAAGAAAGTCATCTTAAAGTGACTGTTTTTATCTGAACATCACAACACAATACAGTCCAAACAAATCAGTTGTCAAAGCTGAACAGAAAGCATAAAGTGAAGGCATTAAATCTCATCATACACAAATCTAACACTGCTCATTATTTCAGAAAAAGACACTGGAAGAAAACACTTTTACGTGCTTAAAAACATTAAAGTCTTACCTAAAAAAAATTCAGCATGACATTCACACACACACACACAGCTATATTAGTGGTCCTCTTTATGCAGCATACACACACACACGCACACACACTATAATTAATTCCACACCCACCTTGTGTCTCCTTCAGTTTACATCCCCACCACAAGACCTGGGGGCAACAAGCCCAGTAAGTAGCTAGCTAATTAGCTAATAACCTGCAAATCAAATTGGCGGCCGGCGGCCCTTTGGAGGCTCGGCTCGGTCCATTAGCATCAGCGACTGTCGTCAGAGTTCTGATCCGTCTAATATTCGACCGAGGAGCTCGACGTTTCTCATCCAGAGTTGCACCTTTATCCATTCACAGGCCCTGCTGATAACAGCCCTTCTGTCTGAAATGAAGCGTCCATTTAAATGTTTACAGTAAATGAACCAACTTGTGTGCACACACGACTACACGCACACGCACACACACACAAACACACACACACACACACACACTCCCTTTACAGAGCTCTCCTCGCCTCCCCAATTAGGCCTCTAATTTGGCTAATGGAGCATTAATGGAGAAAGAGGCTGCTGAAGACCCGAGCTCAGCACAATGTCCTCCAGAGCAGCACACGAACGCACACCGGTTCCACACATACAGATTAGATTTCACTAACAATAGTATCAGAATGCCCCTCCCTGGAGACGCACGTTTTAAAACCAAACCCAAGCTGCTCTGTAATGGGAACAAAAACTTTAATGTAGTTGTGGAAAGGTGAGTGTATTTCATTAAGCACAGAGGAGAGGAGACTGGAACCCACCTGAGCATCTTAAATAGACTAAACCCTGCAGATGGGATGAAAGTGTTTTTATCTGCTGCTGTGATTTTAAGCTTTAGCTGAAATTCTTATTATGTAAAATTGACTTTTTTGAGTTTTTCATCACGTTTTATTGTTATTCCCTCATCAGAAACAAAAGTTGTTAAAGGCTTAACAGTGGAGTGCTGTTGTGATGACATCCTGAAGGTTGTTAGAAAGAGCAGAAGCTTCTTAAAGAGACAGAGGCCCAATTTCAAGGTGTTGATTTTAAAAGTCAAATTCATTTCAAGTTATTTTTGATTTATACAGTTTTATGTCTGGAAAATACAGAAAACAGCCCGCTTAAAGAAGATCAACCAAAAATTATTGCTGTGCAGGTTCAGTTTGTCTCCGAGTGTAGATTATCATAAAAATAAAAATTATTTCACAATATTGTTCTTTGTCTTTGTTTGAAACGTTTAGCATGTGTTTTATTTCTCTTTCTGAGGCCTAAAACTTAATACAGGTTAGTGATGGTAAGTGTCACCCTGGTTTCTTAACTCATGCATGCTTGGCACAAAACATCCCAGAGTAGAAAATATAATTTCATACTTGGAAAAGTTGTTAATGAAATGACCAAAACTACAAAAGTAAAAAATAGCAAAGCAAACAAATCCAAAATACAGCAGAAGTTACACAAAGAAACTTGACTCGCTCCTCAATCTTCTGAGTCAAAGTTAGAACATCAATTACAAAAAGCAACTGATTGTGCTGCCTGTGCTTTTCTAAATGCTTCATTGTTAACTTTTATCTGTTGTATTTTTGGGTGAGTGGCCAAAGTTTAGATTTTTGACTTATAACAAAACTTTACAATGAATAAATACTCATTAAATTAGGCGAAGATCCTGGGAACGGTTGCAGCCCTGCTGAGAGGAGGATCTCCGTGGCGCCATCAGAGGGCTCCTTATCAAACACACACAGTCGCAGCGCTGCTCGTGTTCTGGATATGTACGTAACCTCGGCTGGTATTCCAAAAGTGTGCAGTCTTTTTACATTTGATCCTGATTTATAACAGTCGAAGCACAACACACTACATATTGGATGGTTTGAAACATGAAGTTGTTCTTATTAAAACCTCTTCCTGGAAGATGAAGACACGTTCCACGGACGAGGTAACCAGCCGAAGCATACATGCTGAATATTGGCCCAGTGTCTTGATAAGCCTGAGCTAAGCTCCTCCCATGATGCCATGCTCCGCTGTGGAGGAGTTTCCAGGGTATGACGGCGCTGGCGACAGCCATATCTAACTCTGTGACCCTTTTCAAGTCTGCCTCTAGCACTTCAGTCTCTCTCACACACACAAACACATGCACACACACGTCCTCCCAACATCTGCAGATAGTGTCCCTGCTTCAGGCTCCAGGCCTTCGATAAGGGGAGCCCCAGAGGAGGGGAGCAGCAGGCGTTGAGTCAGAGAGTGGAAACCCGGAGAGAGAGTGTGCAGTCATCCTAATCTCCAGGCCGGCTCCATAAACACAGCTTTGGCCCCGCAGACCCAGATCCAGAGAAGCCAAGCAGCTCTGCGGCTCCAAGTCTGATGTAACACATCACGTCACGCTGCCACCACCAGCGCCGCCGCTGCTGCCCACTGACAGCTGACCCAGATTAGTTTGGACCCTATCTGATGATGACATGAAATCCTGTTTCTAGTGATGGAATAAAATAAAAGTTTGCTTCAGGAAAGGACTCTCACAACTAGTAAAGGTAACACAAAAACAAGCAAACAAAAATAAAGCTAACCTCAGAAAGAGAATGTGAAAACACTCCAGGAAAATAAAAATGAGCAATAAAATAATGTTAAATCCACCAGCTTTGTTGGGTAAGTGTGAGGAGTTTTCTTTTGATGAGTGTCAGTAGTTCTCCATACAAAACCAGAGTTCCTATATGATATAAGTTTATGTAAGGTTTATTCCAGTATTGTTCAGTCATATGTTCACATTCATATCCAACAGTCCAGTAGGATCCTAATTGTAACACAACACAATCAAAGTCAGTTAATCATTTAATGGAAAATGGTAAAAGTTAACACAAAGTCTTTGAATTTGCCTTAAGGTTCTAATTTTATGATCTGAATCACTGATGCTGACATCCTGAAGTGAGATGAGCTCAAGACAGGATGCTGGATGCTTGAAACAAACTAAAACTGACTGTACCACTTACTGGTTGAATAGGTTGACTAATAATCATCCGACCACATGGGGCAATCTTAGCGCACTGACATTTCTTTCCCACAGGCTGGGTTGATAAGTAACTCACCGAAAGGAAAGCAGTGCGTTACATATCCCAGTATACGTGCTCTATTCAGACCTGGCACGAGAAGAAACAGAGCTTTAAATGCTCACCCAGAGAAGTGATGAACTAACAGAACTGTCTTCAAAACACTTGTCTGTTTCATTATTTGTCTGTGTGTGTTTTATTGGCTCTCTCCCTCCATGCTGTATACATTTCCAAGGGTAATAACTGAGCAGAATTTGCTGCTCTGTAAACACAGCTTTGATTAACTGTTTGCTAAGCAGTTTTTTTTTTTTTCTTTTACACTACATTCAGAAATACAATCTCTGGAATGAAAAACATTTCAAAAGGTTTACAGATTGACAGATGGACAGATGAGGTGCTTTGCATTAATGCCAAACTCAAAAGAGCATGTTTGTATCCATAACTTCTTCATCTTATCGCCATCTACATTCCTTCTGACATATTATTATTGTCTACACTTGATTCCTCATTTAAAGATCTCGTTTTCCTTTGAATGAGGCTTCAACGTGCGCGGCGATCGGTCACAACCGAGCGCAGAGTTGGCAGAAGCAGATAAGAGCCAGAGCCAGACCAAATAAAGAGCAGCAGTCTGTTAGCATTCCTGACGTTTCTCGATACCTCCTCTGCCACACACAGACACATACCTCCAAGGTTCTGCGAAAAACACAAATACAGTCTTCATCTTTTTGTTTTCCAACCTCAAGCTCTAAAGGTTAGAAGGAAAACAAACACCTATCAGAGAGGAATATTGATCAGAGATTAAAAATATCTAATATTAAGCTAACGAGCGTGAAGAGGAGGATGCTGACAGCAATCACAGACAATATCACAAGACATGGAAGAGGAGTAAAGAAGAAATGACAGAAATGCTGAAGATAAACACAACCTGTCCTTGTATGTGTTTACACCAAGCTTACAAAGTATGTTTATGAGATAAGTTTATCTCAGGTATTGAAAATATTTCCTGTCTAAGTTAAAAAAAATAACCTTTCAATGAGGACCGTCTACCTAAACATCACAATGCTCAATAAAACTATGAGCGACACAATCCTTTGAATATAACTTACATCTTTTGTTTGTTTTTTTTTGCACGTTTTTGTATGTTTTTATTTGTCTAAATATTTAAATTCCCAAAACAGAAATTAGGGTGCATTAATAACTCACCACTGATATCATAAATGTAAAGGAGGAAAACAAGAATCATGCAGGTTTAGAAAACTTAAAATCTTCTCTTTCCAGAACAAAATCAAACTCCGTAAAAGAAACGTGTGTACAAAAGATAAAGATGAAAAGTTGGGCACAAAGCTGAACTTAAGAGATGGCGTTTCTACGCTAGGTGAAGGATCTGACAGAGAACAACAGACTTTCGCTCAAACCTTAATGCTCAATCTTGTTCGAAGTTTGCTGTAGAAGATTTGTACAGTGAAAGTGGAATACTGGAATAATTTAGTCTGTCTGGATGAGGCCACAGCTGCTGACACTATGTTTGGAAATAGATGTCACTAAAACCACCATGTCAAAGGAAGAAGTTCTCATGAGGAAACAGTGAACAGATTCCAGATAAGAATACGAAGATGAAGTCAATATGTATTTCCTACCTTATGTAGAAATACATCCATCTACAAATATGTATGTGGATATAAACCATATAATATAGAGCATTTTCTCCACCACCTGCATGTCAACATCAACGTTTGCAGGTCGTGAGCGTGACATGGATGAACAGCCAACGATCTGTCAATATGGACCAAACCTGGTATTGGATCTTTGGACAAATATTGTCTCAAAACCTGACAGTGCAACATTTATTGTCCAGTCTGATGAAACAGAAAGGAAGGGAAACTCTGCTTTAGCACATTGTTTGCAGCTCCTGCCCCATCTTTCATCTTTATAGCAGGATGTGGTTGGATGA
>NW_015113578.1:146727-173468 GCF_001443285.1 Poecilia latipinna
TAAAACAAATTTCAATAAGAACATCATCTTCATTGGCTGTTTTATGTTTAATTTATTTTTATTATTTATGTTCTAAACTTTTTGCCATTAGTTATTTACTTTAGGTTTATGACTATGTTCTATTTATGTTATTTCTTTTAGATTCTGACATGTTCTAATGTGTTTATATTTCACTTATTTCCTTATTGTTCATTTATTTCAGCTCAGGTCTTGCCACTGTGTTCATTATTGCTCGAAAGGTCTTGCCATACAGGTAAATCCCGTGCGGTTCTTGATTCATTTGCCTGAGGTTAGCGTTGGTCTTCTCCCTTTGTTTTTTTTGCTTATTTCTGTTTATTTACATCCACTTCTCTAATGTTATTACTCTGCTTCATGTTTCTGTGCTCCATGCCTCATCATCCCCTGGTGTTTCACCTGATCCGTCACTCTTGATTTTTAATTTTCAGAACCAGATTGTCTGTTTTCATGTCATGTTTCCTTCCTTCTTCCACATCAAGTTCCTGCAAAGGCACACGATCGTACTACATATTTTTGGTCTAGTTTCTAGAGCAAATATCTTAGTACACTAAAATAAGACCTCACTAATTTACAGTAAATAATTCCTTATTTTTGATTAGAAAGGACAAATTCCACTGGCAGATTATTTCACTTGTATCAAAACATTTTTTCTTTTTGTGAGTGAAATAGTTTGCCAGTAGAACTAGTACATTTTTGACTTTATTAAAGAATTATTGACATCAAATAAGCTCATATACCTTGCTGAAATGTAACTTGTTCGTTTGTCTTGTTTTATTTCAAGCATGCCAATATATTTTTAACTAGAAACTATAGACCAAAAATACTTTGTGCTTTTGCAGTGTAGGGCTGGTCCTTTCCCTTTCCTTGTTTCTGCTCCTAAGTTGTCTTTTATTATTAAAATCTTCACACTCAAGTAGCTTTTTTGCATATTTTCTCTGCTTCAACACCACAAATCAGGATAAAGAAAATTAAACTAAATAGCTGAAATAGACATAATCTGTAAAAAATCAGCTAAACTTTAATCTCCATTTAAAATGATCAAAGACGGTGAAATGAAAGGTGATTCAAACCCATTTCAGCCTTTTTAGAGGTGCTGATTACCACCTTTAGGTGGTGATTTCTTTCTGACAAAGACCAAAGATGGGGCACCTTTACTCTGCAGCAGGACGTGGTTAAGTGCCTAATAACGTCTGTGAGGTCATAGGCAAGCCACGACTTAGACAACGACTCTCCGTTTGATCTCCCAGGTTATACCTCAGTGTTCACACCTCTCCTGTGAGCAAACGCACATCGGCAGGGTGTTAACAGACTGAAAGGAGAAACATATCACAGAAGGCCGCTGGCATCAGATGATCTTCTCACTTCAAAGCGCACAAACACATCTGTTGTAGCCGTGGCACAAATTGCTGTACGTCCCATTTTTTGGTATTCATCTCCATGGATCTAAAACGATGTAGTCAACAACACAACACTGCCTGTGTTGTCAAGGGTGTAGCTGCGGCTGCAGCCCGAGGGAATCCATGAGCCGAGAAGCTCAGAGCCACACAAGAGGAGCTAAGCTCTGCTGAAGGGAGGCTGTCATCCGTCCCCGGCTGCACCTGCAGAGACTGGCCTGTCTCTCTAAAGGCCTTGCCCAGCAGGAGGAGGCAGCTTTGGGAGGATTTGGGTGAGAATGGCAGCCTACTTTGCACCTTGACTCTGAAAATGCTTTGAATGGGTCGATGATCTTCAGTACTAAGCCCTGAGGGGGAAGGATAGAGACGACACCGGAGTCATGGAGAGGAAGGCAATGAATTATTGCACATTATCTGCAAATTATTGGATGTACCAGTTGATTAGTGAAGTGAGATGTTTGTCAGATGCTTCACAGTCATTTTTTATATCTGTGTCAGAGTTAAATTAGAAAGAAACAAAAACTTCACTGAGATTTACAAGATAGAACAAATATGGAAGTTATGTTTAGTAAGTTGAATATTGGTTTCAGATTGATACTAATGTGATAAGATGATGGATTTGTTTCCAGTTTCTCTTCCATATGTCCAGCAAATTACTTGAATTTCTCCACAGACTTCATTACTTTAGATTAAATTAACTTTATTGTCCCCTAACGGGTAATTTGCTTTGCAGGCAGCTACAACAATTGCACAAAATACATATACATCTTTTTACAATAGCACACCACAGCATCTATAGTACAATCATATACCACCACAGTTTGATTAGGTTGATCTCAAATTTTTAATGAGGTGGGCATAAACAGTGAGAAATTAACATTTATATCTTTCCATGTATGTAGCAGAAGACAACAACCTCTAGTGGCGATGAAGAGGTGATTTAGGTCAACAAGCTTTATAAACTTTAGAAGCTAGCAATCATGCACTTATTTCACTTTAATTCACTTTACGAAACGGCATTAGAAAAACGAAGCATGAATCTTATAAGTGTGTAGCTTAATTACTGATTTTCCCTCACAGATTAACTTCCTCAATGTTCTTCATGCACTCAGAGTCTGGTACTGCAGATGTGTTTACACTCACTTAAGCCTTGTTGTATTTATTACCAGCTCTGCTCCCTGGTACTTATATTCAGTTAGCCCTCCATTTAAAAACACACTTTCATACACTTTGACAAATAGGCTCACACATTTATGAACACTTATAGATATTCTAAAGATCACATTTTTCTCCTCACACGAAGCTAAGTAGGCTGCTCCAAAGTACTTAACGATTAGAGAAACAAAACAGATCTACCTCTCAGCACACTCGCTAATCCTCAGGCATCCAGCTCTGAGACGGCATGAGGGCGTTTGAGGCTGAGCCCAGCAGGTCTGCGGTGACAGACAGCGCTTTCTCTGCAGAACAGCAGATCGCAGGTTGATGTGACCCATATGTGGATGAACCACAAGCAGAGAAGTGGGGATGTGCCATTAATCCAGTCATTCATCTTTCATACAGTAACACCAACCCCCCCCCCAAAAAACAGAAAGAAAGAACAACACACTTCTGCATTTTTAGAATAAAAACCAAGTATGATCAGAGAGCTTTTAAGTGGTATGAAGTCAGAGAGGACTGCTTTGTCTAATAGCAGAATGTGACGGTGAATATATTTTGATCTGACTCAAACTTTTCTCCTTACTCCAACTATACTTTATGATTTTTCTAAACTTTCCAGAATAAGAATATATTTCTGCAATAAAAAATGCCTTTATTTTAAGGCTTCTCACGCAATCTTTAGAAGTTTCCATGCTGTTTGTTAACTTTTTATTATTTTACAGCCACAAATGTTAGCCTTGAATTAATTTTGGGAAAGTTAACATGACAGACAAAAGGTAGTCCATCACTTTGTAGAGGAAGGAAAAGGATACGTGGTTCTCAGTTTTTGTCACTAATAAACATCTGAAAATTGTGTTCTGAACCCCTCCTACTCGGATTCCCCTAAATAAAAATCCATTGCAGCTCGAAGTCATTTTGTTAGCGAAAGTTCATCACATTTGTGCGTAATTGGAATTTTTATATGATAAACCATCATAAAGTAATGCACAGTTATAAAGTGGAAGGATAAATATCTGAAAAGTGTGGTGTGCATTTGGATGGAGCCCTTCAAAATTGCACTTTTTGGAGCCACTTTCAGGTATCTATGTACTAGATTTGTTGATTCTTCTTTGCAAAGCAGCTCAGCCTGTCAGATTAGAAGGAGAGTAGATGCTACATTGCAAAAACATGAAATCTTACCAAGTGTTTTTTGTCTGGTTTCAAGAGAAAAATACACTTGAAATAAGACAATTCTGACTTACAAATAACCTTTCACCAACATATTGAGCTTGTTCTAAGTTAATAATTCCTTAATACTGATGAAAATTTTGTTTTTATATTTGAAATAATATGCCAGTAGAACTTATGCTAAAAATAAGGATTTTTTTATGCCTTGCTGAAAGGTTACTTTGTCAGTTAGTTTTGTCTTANTTCANATGTACTAAGATATTTTGCACTAGAAACTGGACAAAAAAATACATATAAAGATATTGTGTTTTTGTGAAAACTGTCAAAACCTCTCTATTGTACTGACTGTCTGTTTAGGGATGCTGTTCTGCTCCAGAAAAGCATTTTCCTGCTCTAGACAAGTATTCACACAGCATGATACCGACACCACCAAGCCTCACAATGAAGATTCTGAGATGTAAATGTGAAAAAGTGCAAAGTTCAGCTAATTGTAACCCACATCAAGGCATCTTACAATTTGTTAGACTATATGAGGATGTTTGCTAGGAGAAGTGGATGCAGACAGCTTGAGAAATGGAGGTTTTAATAATCCAGAGACCAAACGAGTGCTCGAGAGTACGCAATTGATCACAAAGAGGCAGGGGAAGGAGGAAAAGTGAATGTATGAGCGAGAGGCAGAAATGAAAATGGAGGGAGGAGAGGAGTCTCCGGCTTTTGGCGGGCGGCAGCAGATAAAGCTGATCTCTGGAGGATTAAACTTGTCTTGCGTGTGTTTCAGAGCTGGCGCGGTTGAGGGACTGGCACTCTGCTCCGGGCGGTTCTGGAAGTTTTCAGCAACATCCAGACGTCTTGTCTGCAGTCTGCCATTAACACAAACAGAAACAAAACCGTAAACACACAAATAGAGGCAAAGGCACACTTTCTACTCATGCACTTGAGCCAGTTTTAATTCTGTAATTAACTGTCTTAGCTGAAAGTAAACAACTAATAGACAAAGATGGTGGCGATGGCCTCTTAGTTTTACATCATACATTGCAAAAACATAAAATCTTTTCGTCTAGTTTCCAGTGCAAATATCTTATTACATTTGAAATATTGATGAAAACGTACTGGTTCCACTGGCAGATTGTTTGTCCTACACAATGGGAAATATGTTCCAGTGGAACTAAAACTATTTAATCAATATTACAGAATTATTGATCGCAGCAAGAACCTGTACCTTGCTGAAAAATTACTTGTAAGTCAGTTTTGCTTCATTGCAAGTGTAATAAGATATTTGCACTAGAAACAAGACAAAAACACTTGGTAAGATTTTGTGTTTTTGCAGTGCATGTACTATATTATAGTTTTGTACTACTGTGTGAGTCACAGCTGCTTCTAAAAACAGTCCAAGAGCTTAAAAAAAGTTTGTTGGAAAGAAGGATTTTTGTGTCTGGAGTATGAACTATTTCCAAAACACCCTGATTGTTGAGTTACATTCGTTGTCACCAAGCAACCCCATCCAAGCTCAGCCCATCACCTAGCAGCCCAAGAGGAGCTCAAGTTTGGTCAGTTGGTTTTACGGCTGTATGTGCTGCTGGAAGAGACAAGTGTTGTTGTTGACTTATCATCCAGGAAGCACTTGTTGCGTTCTTGTTGGTTGTGCAGGAGGCTCCACTTCTGCTTTTCAAAGATGTACAGTTATATAATTGTGCATCTGTTTGAAGCCATTTTCATGTGCTGGGGGCCGCGGCCAGCAGAAGCTTATTTAGATTTGCAGTGACAACACGCCCTGAAGCAGCTCATCCTGAAAAGAGGCAGAACTGATCAGACCAACATCTTTTTATCTAAGAATGATTTTGTGCCAAAACTTTAATGAACATGTTTCAAAGACCACAGATCCTGTTCAACCTGTTCAAGGAGACACAATAGGTCATGTTTAATTGTCGCTTCCTGTAAAACCAACCCCAACATTGATCGAAAACTGTACGTTTCATCACGTAAATAGTCAATAGCGTGGCATAAGAGCTCATTTCTGTCAGTGCTTCACCCAGTCTTATCTCAGCTGAGGACACAAGTGATTTTAGGATCAGTGTTCTCATCACTTTAGCGGTCTTACAGTAATTCCAACGTATCAGACCTTCATATTCTTTAATCAGCCGGACACGAGTTAGCAGGTCTGTTTCACACCATGACGCTCTCTGCTCTGACTGCTTCTCAGGTGTTGGCTGAGGAAGGAGACAGGAGCCGGTGTGAAAACACAGATAAGAGCCGCTTTTCCAGAACGTTCCCAAGCAGAGCTTCTCCAGAGCCAACGACGCTGACATGAGCCACCTGACAGCAATTCAGCATCTACACTGACGACATGATGCATCATGAAATTATTGAAGTAAAAATTTATGCAAGTATGTAAATTTATGTGGCAACGTTCATCAGCAGAAATTCTTATTAGCTTCACTGTTAGACAAGGAATTAAACAAAATATAAAAAAAAAATTTTAATTTATGAACCAGTTGCATATTTCTTAGCTCTTTTCTATTTTAAACACTGGGTATATTTTTGTCCATATTCTTATTTTTCTGCTTTATATTTTAGCTTACATGCTTTTATTTACCTTTATCTTGCTGCTTGTACACCTGGAATAAACTAAATGTATTTCTATTCTATTCTATTCTATTCTAAAAGAAATTGGGAAATTATTCTGTATTAAGCAAAACCACTTAGAAATCCCATCAGAAAAATGTAAAAGCTTTTAACATTTCAGTTTTTCCCCTTTGAAAAAGGTTTGCTTTGTCATAAAGTGTGGTTGGTGGTGAGGAGAGATGCTGAGACCCAGGTTATGGTGATGATGATGATGAGTTTAATGATGATGCTCAAAACAGTCCAGATCAGGCAGCACGGCAGAAAGATAGCACGGTAGCAATACCGGTAGCAACTGACAAAACTGAAGACTGAAAACGAGAGCTATGCCAACACAGGACTTGACAGTATGACTGTGAAGGTATGCAGACAAACAAGGAGTGACTTACACACGACGAAGACCCGACAAGAGACAAAGACAACAGGTGGGACTAAATACACTGGGAGGGTAATCAAGGAATGAGACAATCAACGGGGAAGACGCAGAAACAGAGACTCACAGGACAGAAACTGAACACAGAAAAACCTTAATATAAATACACAAAAACACGGATCATGACATGCTTAAGGAAACAATAAAAATGTTATTGTAAATGTGCAAATGCAGGTTTTGCAGACATTTTAAAAGCTTGCAAAATTGACATCCGCATTTTTATGGATGTCATTTTATGTTATTTGAATGTTTGAGCTTGAAAAGATTTTTGATCCCACTTTTTGCTTTAGCACATTTAACTTACTTTTAACCAGAGAGAATTGAAAAGTATGAAATGTAAATTCTAAAGACAAAAAAAGCATTTTAAATTCATGCATTAAAGCGCTTAAAGGTGCGTCTGGGTGTATGATGTGCTGTTTTGCACGTGATGCCTTGTAAATTAGCGCTGTGTTGTTTAGATTTCATTAGCCCAGCCATGCTGCGCCTCAGGCTCTGCCACCACCGTCTCTGTATCTCTGCTCTGCAATCAAAATTAAGACTAACATGAAAAAAACCTCTGCATATTTAATATGTATATTTTTTATCTTTTTGGCCACATATACACACTTTCTTTTAGGACTAGGTTTTCCTAAAATAAATAAAAGTAATGCATGGTACATTCTGGATTGATATGAAGATGCGTTTACACTGTGGTGCATTTTCTAGCACCAATGCCTTGCAGCAAATTATCTGGTTAAAAATAAAACTCAAACCACAATTCATACTGAAATAAAAAAAAAAAAAAAAAAAACTTATATCTGGGCAGTTTTTAAGGTTCAAAGCACAAAATATTAATAAAATATGGAACATTATCTGTAATAAATCTCTGATGAAATAAAGTGGCTCCAGAGTCTCAATCAGAAATTGCAAACAATCATGAAGAACCTCTTCATGAGGTTTCATGAGCGCCTTCAGTCAGAGGCTTCCTCATACACACTGTAACACAAACAGCTGCAGCAGATCCTTTCTGCCAACAACCATGAGCGTCTCCAACAACTTTTTAAAGAACATTGTATAAGTTACAACATTTAGTTTCCCTCTGGGATGATTAAAACATTTTTCAATCAAAGTGATCTGAGTTGCCACTCAGAAAAATGTGCAAGAAAGTGATTAAACTTCAGACTTTTTGTGGATCCGCTGATAGTGGCATCTTCCCTAGCAAGAGTGCTTCACTTTGAAATTGACACATCATCACATGAAAGTCTTTGAATCATTTTTCTATTATTCTGCTACGCAGTTTACGTGGATGGTATGAAAAAGATCATTTAATTCACTGTCTGATGTTTAAGATAAAGCTTTAGTCACATCTGACAGATTCAAACTTCTGTCCTGTGAGAGGTCACTACTGAAACAAGAATACCTCAAACTTTTTCCCACCAAAAATCACACGCATCACGTGAACATTAAGAGGAAATCTACCCGCCTTCTGTAAGAAGTTTACCCTTCAAAATGCACCATTGCTCTGCACTTCTCAAATAAAACATGGTTAGAATGAAAACCTGTTTTCAGCAGCAGGACAGTAGCAACTTATGTCTATCCTCCGGCAGACTCTAAAAAAATCAAACTTGAAAATGAGGGAAGACTGGTTTGTAGGTGGATCTAACATTTCCCTCAGTTAGAAAACATATTTTTGTTGATATCTTTTGATTTATTATTAACGCAAAGTTTAATTTTGGAGTTTATCTTTGGTTAAATCACTTTCCTTCCATAAATAGAAAATATTAAACATCAGTATGTACAAGACTTCTGTAAATAAACCTCCAGAAGTCGAATGAAGTTTCAATGATTTGTTTTTGCAGCTCACAACGTGTTTCGCCAGCTAAACTTTTACACCAAGGGTAAGAATAAAAAGCTGCCTCAGACTTTTATTAGACTAAGTTTGTTGTGAAGAATATCTAATAGAGGAGCGTTTCTTTGAAGGGAAACAGAGAAAAATAGATGAAAACATCTTCAGCAGGATCCTGCGTCTGTTAGCTCCATTGTGTTTCTGTGATTTGACGTCTTTTACATTGTGGACATGTGGCTGAGGGACAGCGGCCTTTGTGTCATCCTCGTGTTGAGCAGCGGTGAAAAGGAAACAGAGAAGAGGCAATGAGCTAAGTGATATTTAGCTCTTTGCCTGTCTCAAACCAGCACACACACAGAAATACACCAGAAACACTCACAAAGCAAAGTCAGTGCAGTGGCTTCAAACATTTAAACAATCAGGTCACACACACACACACACACACACACACACACCCCCACACACACACAAGTATGTGGGCACACAAACATGGTCCACCAGCCTGGAGTTGACGTTGACAGGCTGCTCTTTTGTCCATCATTCACCGGGAGACGAGAGCACAAACAAGACGAGGGGAGAGGGAGAGATAAAAGCCCTCCCCCCTGCCCATCGTAATCCAATTACAGGCCTGCAAATTTGATTGGCGCCCCGGGAGTGTGCCTTCAGCTGTCCGTCATTAGCGGCTGGAGAACAGGGGGGTTGGCTCAGGGTGCTGTTGGGGTGGAGGTGTGTGTGTGTGTGTGTGTGTGTGTGTGTGTGTGTGTGTGTGTGTGTGTGTGTGTGTGTGTGTGTGTGTGTGTGTATGGAGGAGAGAGAGAAAGAGGGAGAAAAAGCAGGTCTGACACTTTATCTGTGTTGCCTCAAACGCGTCTGCTCTGTCTTCATGCGCCAATGTCCAATATATTCGTTCCATTAATGGCTGTTAGGAAAATGTATTTATTGCACATCTCCATGTTTCTATTCAGAAAATCCTGTTGCTGCTGCCAACAGAAGTAATATCTGCAGATTTAAAATAGTGAAAAAATGCTGTAAACATTGTTGCTGTTTAAAGAGATTTTTTGTAGTTTTCAACTCAGTGTTGAAGAGAAAAACAGATTTAAATAATAACAAAAATAAAAGTAGAGATACTGGACAGTTGGACAGTGGTCCTCTGAGCCACTGATGTTCAAATGAAAAGCATGATTTTTAAGAGAAAATCTTTATTTTATCCCTTCAGAAAAAAAAACTTAATTTTGAAGAATAGAGAAATCAGATTTTTGTACAAACAGCAATTTCAGGTTGTTTGTACAAAAATATGAAATATATTTTCATATCCAAAGCAGTACATTGATCACACCTTCCTAAAGAAAACGTAATTTTACTAAATTTAATGTGATTGAACTCAAACTTGCTTTTGAGTCAGCACTGCTGTTTACATCCAAGTAAAAGTATAAAAATAAATAAAAAAAAATGAATAATTTGAGTTAACCTGACATTTTCATTTTAAAGAAGATTTTAGCTTCTCAGTGAAAATCTCAGTCTTATTTTTCTTGTTGTTTTAAATGTGTCCATCTCAGCTGTGCTTGTGGGGAAACTTATGCTGTTTGTTGATGTTGCGGGTCTCACAAAATATTTTCCAAGACCGCAAATGGCCTGTAGACCTGACCTCGGACACCACTGGTCTAAAGGGTTAAAGTGATTTTCAGATTCATACTCAGCACTTCTGAAGCAAACTTTATCATGTCAAACAAAAATAATCCTTTTCACAGAGAATAAATAAATATTTAAGGACAGGCAGGTGAGAGCCGGATCTTTCAAAATATAATAAAAAGTAAAACTTTACCTTTCAACCTTTCAGGAGGGTTGACCAGGAAGTTTTGACCCGGTTTGCCTCCATAGAGGCAAAGCTTCATTACCATTCCCTCCCAGAAACCAGCTGACCGTTTCACTCTGGTAATCTGATTATTCAGAAATTTGTCAGAGATTTGCACCCCTTAACGACAAGATGAACCTTGTCAGGACCTCCATCCTTTGTCCTTTGCCATCGCTCATCCAGAGGGACCCTCTGCCGAAATCTAATTTGAACACCAAGAGTGTCTTAGTGTAAAATGTTAACGTTAACATGCTTTCCATTTCCAAGACAAATTACTTTTAATTGTTTTAAATGCCACTTTTAATACCTACTGATAGCATTTGTCATCTTTAGTCCTTAGATTACTTTTCTGCTGTTATGACCTGCTACAAATGGGATTTATAACCAGCTTCTGGCAGCATCCCTGATGATGGGAAAAGGTTTATTTATATATTTTATGTTTGCTACTCTTTTTCAAATACCATGTCACAATGTCCAGACAGTGTAGCATTTTCTCAGCATTTTCTTATATTTTCTAGAATCTGTTTTGTACTGCATGCTGCAGGTTGTAGAAATTGTCGTCCCTTGTAGACATCAGCATTAGCAGGTTACAGTTATTTCCATTGCCACCACATGCATGCTCAGTATGAGGAACAGCTGGAAATTACAACTTAATGCAATCACCCCTTGTTATTATATGCTCATATAGAAAAGAGATTGCATATTGTGGAGAAGCAGCATTCAGCTTCTACGCACCATTAATTTGCAACAAACTTCCAGAAAACCGCAAAACGGCTGAAACAGAGAGTGCCTTTAAATCTAAACTAAAATCTCATGTTTAGAGTAGCTTTTGAAACATAATCAATTACAAATTAATCAACAATCTGATGTGTAATGGTGGCACTTGACAAAATGTAATGTTTCAATTGTTGATTGAACATTACATTTTGTTCTATTACTTTGTGTTTTTGTGTTTTTATGATGTAAAGCATTTGAAATGCCTTGTTGCTGAAAGGTGCTATGCAAATAAAATTTGATTGATTGATATAAAAATATGAAGGACTGTCTGTTAAAATCCTAAGTTAGTGTTGAAGGGTTTCATGTCCCGTCTGATGGCTGATAATTTGGTTTAGCTGCGTTTCTGTTGCAAATGTGTGCAAAACTTTGACTATATTTTGTGAATGTTGACAACCACAGTTTTTCAATTGCATTGTTGCTATTAAATAAGAAATACACACACATGTGAATATGTTTGTTCACGTAATGAGCCATTAAAAAACATGCTGCTCCATCCCCCTCCTATCACTTCCTGTTGTCTTCTTCATCTTTTCTGCCAGTAGTAAAACTCGATTGTTCATCACATCACTCATCTGGTGTGGAAAAAAAATGTTTGCACTGAAGGTTTGCAAAATAAAGCTGAAAACCCATCTCATCCAAGCACCAACATTTCAGATTGAAAACTGACGTGTTTCCATTGAGCACATTTATTTTTGTACTTACAATTTGAGCAATTACATGGTCAGTGGAAATGCAGCAGTTGGAAATGCAGCTGCAAATGGAAGGAAGCACTTTAATGTTGCAAGAATCTCCAAACGAAGCTGTTTGCTGTGTTATATATTCGGGTACTTTGAGGATGCCAGTGAGACGCCACACATATCAGCGCGGTGCCTTGTATCTGCCAGAGGAAGATCAGTGAGGAAGTCGCAGACATGCCCCCGGGTCTTATCTTTTATTGGCTGGCTCCTGAGAGGCTTATCTTTTATTGGCTGGCTCCTCCGTCAAACTTATCTTTATTGGCTGGCTCCTCATGAGGGCAGCCTGTGAGCTGTGCGGGGCAGAAATGGAGGTGCAGGAGAAGGATGCTCCTCAAGGATGATGAAGACTGTTCTGTCAAGAGTGTGGGAAAAATCTACCCCGTTTCCACAAAGTGACTTCAGACTCTCTTCACTTCCTCTGCTTCCTACATCATCATCTAACGTTGTTTTGACATGTTCTGCTGAGAGACAGAGCAGCAATAGACAAATCCTGGCTGTAAAATAACATTTTGGAGGAAAGATTTTGGACAAATAGCCTTCTCTATTCAGAGCTGAAAGCTTTGGAACTCATTACCATCTGATTTTAAGAACTTAACTGGTATTGAAATATTAAATTTAAGGCTTAAGACGTGGCTAAAGACGAACCAGAACTGCACTTGATTCAGTATTTTAAATGCATTGTTTTATATCTCATTTTCATGATTTTATTGTTTTTACTCTTGATCTTAACGTTTCATTTTACCCGACTGTTTAAGGTTTTCAATTTAGTTCAGTGCAGTGGGCTCTTCATTTTTTTCCAGTGTCACTCTTTATGAGACATACAGCATAAATACAACTCAAAATATATTTAAACGTTTTTATTTCCTTCACAAAGGGTATAAAGAGGCAAAATGCGAGAATACTTTAAGCTTATACACCTGTAATCCAGTTGTTTGCCTCACCCAACTTATAAAGTTTACTCCAGCTTAATTATCACGTAGACTACTTACTATAATTACTAAAATTACGCCTCTCTACTCCTAAATATGTATTAGTTTTCAGGTAGATATGGATTTTATTTGGATAAATAAATTAAAAAAGAAGCTTTCTGGATTAGTTTTAACAGATAATATCAGTCTGCTCTTGTTTCATTTCTTGTCTTTTTTGTTAGTTGGTACATTTCCTCTTTATCCATCTTCTGGTTTCCTGGAGCAGCCACAGATCCTGACGCTCTGCTTTCAATCAGCAGCCTCCTTGTGTCTCAACACAGGCAGCATCTCTCTGTCGCTTCCAAATTTACTGTATGCGTTGGTGTGTGTGTGAGATGACAGAATAAGATGCTGTTCTCAACACTTGTTTCCTGGAGTCTGGCCTATCAGGGAGATAAACAGCAGATCTGCTGTTCACAGGCGCTGTACAGGTTTATCATCTGCAGGAAAGCTGATAGCTAAACTCTGCAGACCCCAAGCTGAGGGTTTACAATAATTAGCATTTGAAGAGCTGCAGTTCCACAGCAGAGTAAAATATCTCTGCAAATAAATCCATGCAAACTTCACTTCTGGGATTAATTTTCTTTGAGCAAGAAACTGTGGCAAGCTTTAACGAGAATATTGATGTTAGTTCTAAATTCAGACAGAAACTGAATCATCATGATTATAATGAACCATTTTTTTTTTGTGGGGAATATGAAATACATCCACATTTGTAGAAAAAATATCTTCCAGCATGACTGTTGCTTTCTCACCATCATCATCTCCTCCTCTGACTCCTAATCTAACAACAGAAGCAACAATGTCAACACTTGGGCACTTTCTCTGTTGAACTGGTAACTGTGTCGTGTTTTCACAGAAATCATTCAACTGTCTGTTAAAAGGAATAAATTTGTTTTGTTCTTGGAAATGCATAATCCAGCTGATGGTATGCTTCTCGGTTGAGCTTTTTCAACATATCATTGAGGTTTTTTTCAACTCCACAAACAAAAAAATAATCCAGCTCAGTTAATCTGATTCCTAAAAAAAAACGTAATTTCAACACATTCTAAGAAAACCAGCAAACTGCAGGAAAAATGTGTTTGATCAAATAACAATCTGTTAATTTCCACAGTAAAAATGCAAGGTGTGTTCATTGTCAACAGACCTTTCATTTAACAAAAAAAGACAAAATTAAACTCAATACGAACAATCAGATCACAACAGACATCTAAACAGTATTAAAGAGTTTTCATTATCACAGAAATTTCTTTTATAACTTTTGAAGCCATTAAATTCACCACAATGAATTTTCTGTCAATGCCATTAAGTATTTTATCAAGAAATTGTCTTTTACTCATAAATGAATGTTTCCAATCAAAACAAAACAAAATAAAATGTTAAACTGCCTGATGGTAGGATCCTGCTAACATGTTGACACTGTTACATTTTTGTCATTTTTAGTTAAAAGAGGACGTCTATGACTAGTTTTGTGCTGCTTTCCAGTTTTTTCTGAAATAATTTAGATAAATTTATCTTAGCTTTAGTCGACTGGTCAACAAAAGATTTCTCAGTTCCCTGGAAGGTTAATCTGGCTCTGATGTAATCAGGATCATGTATCCTCTCAGTCTGTCCTGTCAACTGTCAATGAAAAGGGTGACATCTCTCTGTAGGTCCCGTCTCAGGGTCTCTGGATCCCTTATCAGCCCCCCAAACCCTCCCACCCAAAATCGCCAACCTCTCTGTACAATCAGCCAAGTCCTCCATGTCTCCAAAGATCCAGATAACTCGGCGTTCCCAGGCTTGTGTTCTGCAGTGGCCCGTCTGTCCTAAATGACATCACCCGACCAAAAGAGGAAGTGCGTCTGCTTTGAGGTTGTCATGACAACAACATCACTTATCCTCAGGGAGAGGGATGTTAAGTCTTATCAGAAAAGCGTTTCTAAAGCAGAGTCTGATGGGTAAAAAGTTAACTTGAAATCTTCTCCGCCATTTAAGACCAACAGATTTTTTCTTACGTTCCTTCTAAACGGTCAGCAAAGTGTACTCTGTGTTTTATTTTGTTTCATTTGAAGCCATATTTTTGCCAAATGTGCAGAACATGTTATAATCTCAAATTATTCCAAACTACTCCATATTAGAGCCAGTTTAAATTTCGTATTGATTGTTTAGTTTTATTATTAGACCCTCAAAAAGCTGATTTGCACTTTGACCTTGCTGCACCTGCATGTCATATGAAAGCTGAAAATATGAAGTTAGTCACACCTGTATAAGAGTTATGTACTATCACCATGATGACATAAAAACAAACTTTAAAGGGAAATACAACACGATAACTGAGTCTGTAAAACACACATCCACCCTCCAGGTGTCTCCCCTTCTCCCTGGGATCCATGAATGCATCTTAACACTCACCTTGCGCAAATACAGAAAGAAGAGTCATAACCCCAATGCCATCCCAGAAATCTCAGCATGCATAAAAAAACAATGCAACTCAGTTAGCAGATCAGACACACAGACAGATGCAGACAAGTTTGACAGTAATGTTTGTGCACTTTTAGTGTCATAAATGTCCACAAACACACAGACACAGGGTGACCGAGACGCCCTGAGTCTGCCCCTCCTCCCTGGGAAAGAGTGAGAGGACAGCAGGCCGTCACTGTTAGCGTTACATACCACTCAGAGCGGCTCTGATAAGACAAGCAGAGGAGCCGAGTCCTTCAGGAACACCAGACTCAGCTGCTGCTGCTGCTGACAAGGCTGCTCAGAACTAAAAGAAATAACATGTAGAAAACTTATGTTACGCAGATGATCCAACCTTAACACTGAAAACGGTACCTTTTGAAACAATATATCATGTAAATATTAACTGTGTAGCAAGAGCTTGGAATATTTTAACGTCATAATATCTTTTGTTTACATGAAGCCTAAGCAGTGTTTTTAAGGAGGGCAGATGATGTTTGATCATCTGTACATCAAAGGTCCAAAACATAGCTTTATCCATGCAGAGACATTTAACTGAGATTTATTAATACAGTTTGTGATCTGTGTAATGTAAGGTTTATTTTACTACTAATTTGTTTGTATTAGGACCACTTCAAATGATGTGCTGCTTAAGAAACTAGAGAAGAACTTGGACTGATTTATATTATTCTGAATAAAGTGATTTGTGGTAGAATACAAAAAAAAAATAAAGGTTTCTAGTAGTAATTGCTCAGATTCCTCTGCATCACCAGAAGCAAAACCAGACATGGAGAAGCAGCAAGCAGTTTTATGCTCCTTTAATCTGGAACAAACTTCCAGAAAACTGCAAAGATGCAGAAACACTGAGTTCCTTTAAGTCAAGACTAAAAACTCACCTGTCTAGAGTTGCCTTTGATTAGTAGTAAGTGGAACATTGATCAATATTTTAGATGAATATTTGCTTCATGATTTTGATGATGGAATTGACGTAATGTAATTTTTATTCCTTGTTTCATATTTGGTCGCTGTGTTGTGTTTTTATTATGAAACACTTTTTCATATCGTTATTTTTTTGAAGATGTGCAGGAATCCATAAAGATGCTCTTCACTTTTTGCTCTTACACTGAAAGGCTACCAGCAGCAGAAAGACTCAAATAAGAGCCGGGGTCAGCCTGAGGACCAGAGTGCTGCTGATAAAGAAAAGATGAGGTGTCATGTTCACTTGTTTGCTAATTTAAAGCGTTTTCTAATCGTGGCTCACTAATGGCTGCTGTTATAATCTCACAGATAGTTTATCTACAAACTGGCAGAAAACACTGACTGCTGAGGGTCTGCTTTGCAGGCAGAGCAAAGAAGGGCATCTTTAGCTTCGTGCAAAGGCTTTATATACTGCAGCTGAAAAACATTGAGAAAATATGCAAATAAATGATATTTGCAGGAAGCATAATGAATTACATAAATTACCATTTTTAAAAAAATATATATCAACTCAGATTAAACATTATAGGTGATCAGTTAAAATTACACAGCAGTAATCTTAGTTTATCAGTATTAATCCAAACAGTTTTATCTATAACATCCAAACCTAACAGAATATTGTCAATAAATCCCAATCAATCCAAAACACAAAACACAAACTCTTACTAAGTATTGTGGTTTAGTCTGTTTGTTGTCCAAATATTTTTAGTACACTTGAAATAAGACAAAGCTAATTTAAAGTAACTTTTCAACAACAGCTTGTTTTAAGTAAATAATTCCTTAACATTGATTTTTTTTTAAAATGTTAGTTGCACTGGTTTACTTGTAACAAAACACTTTTGGTGTAAGAAAAAAATCTGCCAGTTGAACTAAGTTTTTAAAAGTTAATATTAAGAAATTATTGACTTAAAGCAAGCTGTTATATTTTTCTGGCAGTTATTTTTGTCTGATTTTAAATGTGCAAAAATACTTTAGTATTTTGTATTTTTGCAGTGTTGTATTATACCGCATCAGATGACGGTGTGGTACAAACATTCAGTCTCAGCATCAAACCCCTAAATCTCTGCTTTTCTGCTGAAGTTATTTCAGAGAACTGGTTTCTATGACAGGAGGTCAGCAGGTCACAGCAGGAGGCCTGAAGGTCCAGGGCCAGACTGTCTGTGGACTAATCCTCAGGCCCACACGCTCCCCCTTAGTCCTGACCCTGGCTCCACAAACACCTGGAAACGCTGGAAACCAGAAGTCTGTTTACATCTGCATCTTCGTGTTTGCATAAATCTGTCCTGAGCATCCAGATTTTGAAGCACTAAAGCATACGTTGTGCTGCGTGTGCACGTTACAAAGTCAGCATTTCAACATCCTTCAAGTAACGAGGTTGGTTCTGCAGATCAGGGAGGCAGAGCCGGGTGAAAAGGTCACAGAAAAACAGAGGTTTACAGCCACATCTATCCGTCATCACCCAATCCAGAACAGATTCTTCCTCTGATTATCAGAGGAAAATAATGACAAAGTCATTTTGGTGAATAAGTTCTGTGTTTACTTGCTGCTTCTTAGCAGTGGATCTACTGAAGATGTTGCAGCTCTATTAAAAATTTTGGAAAATTTAAAATGACTTCTTGATAAGACTGGTTTCATTCAGAAGCTAAGAAAAGCTACTATTTTATTGTTCCAAGTATTTATTTTGTGTGCTTTCTCTCAAACATATCAGCTGTGTGGTTGGGATAATAGCATAAGAAAATTTAAAAAATAAACTTGTATTTATGTGTGTGTGGAAGTAAATGAGGTTTCTTTGGCTTGGTTTTATTATGTTGTAACTAAAATTAAAGAAATACGCTTGACTTGTAATATGAATTTTGTTTTTTTGCACGCCATCAGCATCTGAGATGCCTGATCTATTTCAGATGGTTGATAATGACATCTCTACATCATCATTTAGTTTTTATATCTGTCATTTTGCTATTTATTTAGAAACCCTTAAGCTAGTTCCTGAAGCGCTAATGGTCAAGAGAAAAAGATCCTGCAGATAAACTCTGAAGTTAACTTGTCTGTAAAACAGTTTCATCAAAAATTAAAGGCCGACCTTCCTGAAGGAACTGAATTTGTTTTACTTTAGCGCACTAGTCGGAAGTGAGTGCATGCACAGACAGATTCAAGTGGACTCTCTTGAGATTGTCGCGGTTCTTAGCAGCTGCTTGGAGTTTATGTGACACCTTTTCAGGAGTGCTAATGCCAGGAGTGAGCCAGAGGGAACGATGAGCCCTCTGCCAGAAAACAGTAATGGATGGCTGGAGAGTGACTAAGTTGGGGTGGGAGACAGGAGGGGGAGCAGCGTAGAGAAAGGGTGAGTGAAGATGTTGTTAGGGGCAGTGTTTCCTATCCCAATCCCATGGCGGCTCTCCCGCTGCGTTGGATGAAAGCTCTCCGACCAGCCGTCGTCGCGGTAACTAATTTGCTGAGATTTTCTGCTTGACTTGAGGCACGAGGAAGAGGCCACCTTCCTCTAACCCCCCATCTGACCATCAGCTTCCCCTTAGTTTCCTCTCAGCACTTTGAATCTCTGCCTCTCTTTTGTTATGCTCATAAATTTACCTTCACTGATGAAGATCTTGAGTCGTTGAGGATTTTTTCTTTTCTTTTGTAAAATTACATCCTTTAACATTTTTGAATCACATCTAGTCTTCTATTTAAGTTGTACAATTTCTACCACAGACTTTTTTAAATTAGTGACATGAAAAATATAAATTCCACCAGGAATTTTCCTCAGATGAACACTTTTTCCACTCAATAATATTAGACATATCTCTATGCTCTGCAAATACCGATTAGCTATGTGTTTCAATAGGACCAGTCATCAAATCAAAATGCAGGAAACAAAGAAATAAAAGTAAACAATTTCAAACAGGTAACTGGAAAGCTGCTACAAATCTAAAAGATCTACATTTAATATCTGACCAGCACCGCTAACTCTAACAAAGCCTCTTTGCATCTTTAACACTCGGAGAGTTCAACAATAATGTATGTCCCTGAAGCAGATAAACATGAGGATTAAAAGCTGGTGGATCAATAATATTGACCAGGACAGAAAAGAAGGAGGTGATCACTCTGTACGACACTTCATAAACTCTCAAGAGACAAGAGGTGACTGTGGAAATCATTAACAGATCTATAATACTTGCATGAAAACTGCAACTAAAACAGGATTGAGCTCAAGCTGGATGTCTGTACGTGTGTTTGCACACGGGCCAACTTCTGTGATTATGTGTGTGCATTATGGTGCGACTAAGCAAACATAATACCAAGCAATAACAACACTTGGACAACAAAAGATCTTTTCTTGGGGCTGTTTGGCTCCCCTCCAGTTTCCTCACAGTTATTTTTGCAGTGATGCTAATCCTACTTTGAGCAGCATTCAGTCAGGCCAGACCAAACAGGCAGTCTGACTGCAGGATTATGCATATTATTGTTCTTCCTTTTTAAAAAAATCTTGCAAATAAGTGTTTGTGATGAGACTATAATAACTCTGAGATGTTTTTAAAATTGTTTTTAAGCTTGCAGAGAGAAAACCAAAAGCTTGTATGTAAACTTCTGAATTTGTAGAAAGTTAAAAAAAATCCAAGAAAAAAAAAAGTTTTCTGGCATTTAGCAAGTAGAACTAATTTAGGTTATTCTAACTAATAGAGAAGTTTGGTCTAATTTAACGTCAGACGGTGGGAATAAAAGTCTGTATGTCTTTTTATAACAAGACTAAACTTCAGGTTTAATCTCGAACCTGATAGAAACTACAGCAACCTAAGTTTGTATCCTGGTTGCATCATGAATGTTATATGCATTTTTTCTTTTTTGTATTTCTGTCAATTGGATTTGCGGCAAGGCAACGATGTTACCAACTGCGCCACCATGTTTCTGGATGGTAAGTCAACAAGAACGCTCTTGTCTTTTCCTGCAGCCATTGTACATACAGCGGTAAAACCAGCTGACCAAATGTGCTGGAGCTCAGCTTGGGTTGCTAGGTGACGAGCTGAGCTTGGCTGGGTTGCCAGGTCACAGGTAAGTGTCCTTGATAGTGACTTAACATTCGGGAGGTTTTTGAAATGGCTCATTTTCCAGACAACAAAAGCTAAAATGTATTGCTGAAAAACCCAAAAACCCAAATAGAAGTATAAAAACATGCATAAAATTAATTATGCATAATAGGCCCCTTTTAGGCTCATTATAATGTATTAAAGTTTCTAAAAATTCAAAGGAAATGCATGTTTTTGCAAGGCAAATATGTGTCATTCTATGTTTTATTAAGAAGTTTCCACTGCTCTAAAACTTGCACGCTAACCTTGACTTGTCAAGCTTTGGTGTGAAGATTCCTGTGAGCAGATGAACTTCTCTCTCCTTGCCAAAGTGAAAATCTGTGGAGGTGAAGTGTGGAGTTCTGAAGTTGGGGTCAAACTGGTGGAAGGACACAGAGGTGAAGTCCACAGGCTAACATGCCAGGAAGACTCCCCCTCACTCTGGCCATATTTAGAGATGAGACGCTTGGCACATCTCAGGAACGGCTCCCCTGGAGGGTTTGAGGAGGTCGATTCGGTCTGCAGAATCACAACATGATTACAGCTCTCCTTTAAGAGATGTACAAAGGGGCGGGGGGATTTAAGCACCAGGCACAGGACTGTGCTTCTAAAGCCCCTCTGTTAGCTTTTAGCACCACTGCTGCTAAAACTCATAGTTGTCCAAGCTGTGCTGCAAAAAGGATTTGTGTGTCACCGTAAGCGTGTTATTAACCTCTCGATGTCGACGTCTGTCACACTCTCCCTACGACAAACGCTGCAGTCGTGTGCTGATTCAAATCCTTTTTTAACCACATAGCTCTTCAATTATTCACAAGCCCTGTGGAGTCAAACATTTCCATTTGAACATGTTACACTTGTATGACCAGCTCCATGTTCAATAGTTGTGTAGAGACAGAGACAGCAGAAGGCCGAGTGAAGGGTGAGTGGGATCCGACACATTGTGTGGGATTTTACAAAATCTTTTTTAGACAATTCAGTGATTAAAACTGAAAGTGGTTCAGAAAAATAAAGCTGACTTTATGGATGTATATCAGCAACTGATGCTCTGTTATTTCCACAAAACAAAAAAGGCTAGTCATCAGAAAATACTCCGAAACGTTTGTTTTTCAAATGCTCTGCTATATCTGTACCCATAACTAAAACCTTAGTTTCTGTCGAAAGCAACAATTCTAGTTTTGATGAATCCAAATTAAATGTTTCTGTTAGTTTGCAGGGAATACCTGCAGGCCATGTTTAATAAATTGATTAATTCAAAACCAAGAACTTCTCAGGCAATCAATGCTTTCCCGACTTGATTGATAACAGAGATAGAAGCTGGACAACAGTCATAATCCACATTAATCCAGTTTTGAAAAATCTGCTGCATCATTTTTCAGATGTGCCTAGTGGGTAATTACAGAAATGGAAGAATAAAAATGAATAAAAATAAGCTTGTTATTTCATTGATATTCTCTACGATGGATTTAAGAAAACCATCGTAAACCAATCATAAAAATCAAATAATTGTCCCTCAAGGGAACCTGAGATGATTTTGTTTTTGTAAATTATGATGCAACTTTGTTGGGTAACAAAGGGACCTGAAAAAAAGAACAGAACAAAAAGAAAATGCACAAAACTATTAGGCATTAAGTCAATCAAGAGAAAAAAGTTAAACTCTTATCTTAAGAAAATATTTTAGATTATTTTGATGAAAAAAAAAAACATGTTGAAATCAGAGCAAGAGTGTTGAAAATCTGTCCATCCTGGCTATGGAATGCACTATTACTGTAAAGGATAGACGTGGCTAATAATAATTTAAAAAAAACTCATAGTTTTGGTTTATTCTGAGAATAATATGACTGCACTGGTTTGACTGACACATTCAGTCAAGACTGAAAAGATTAAAAAAACTGAAAAAGACGTAAAAGTATGAGACAAAACTATGATGGCATAAATTCAATCAGAAAATGTGTTGATTAATTGATTTTTACAAGGGAAATTTTTCAAAATTGCACAAAAAAAAGGTTTTTAATTGAGTCCCTTCAACTGTATTACATTTAATTGATAGAGCAAATCTATGTGTTAATGTTTTTGGGGCATGAATTATCTGACATTTTTATGAGCCAATTAGGAACAGAACTAGCTCTTATTTGACAAAAACATACAGCAAAAAAACACTAATAATGTTGGCATTTAAAAAGTTTTTCAAATCATTTGACTTTGTCTTTGTGAGTCCACAGCGGCTTATCCAACACATCCTGCTCCCCCATCCCACCTCATTTCATCTGACCTATCCTTCACCACGGCCCAGCATAATCCAACTAAGTTTGGGCAAAATAGAGCTGGAGGCAGAGGGAGGGGTGAAGGTGGGAGTGAGGTCAAGGGAAAACTGGTTGTGCTAACCAGAAGTCAAAGACGTGATCCTGCAGCCGCAGCAGTGTTCAACAGAGGCTTTAACTTTCTAATCCAGATAATATGACAAGCTGGATTTAATATGTAGAGCCAGGACTCAGCTCTGTTTGGCTTATTACGAAGAAAAGTGCTTAAACAGTGAAAACACATCAGACTTTAATAACCTGAACCGCTACCAGGTAAAGTTCTCCTTATTTGCATGGGCTTTACTTTGTCATGTCTAGAAAAGTTTGTGATTCAAACACGTGAAAGAGTTGGAGATCAAATAAAATGTTGTTTAAATAATTAGCCTTCAGTTTCTGTACAAGGAAGCTGCTGAGACTGAGTGGTGCTCTGGGGGACTTCAGAATATGAATAGGGTTGCTGGTTTTCCTGGTTTGGTATTAGTTACAGCTTCTTGATGGTGGCAAAAGTTGCTTAGGGAATGTGGATTAATGACTTAGGCAGCAGACGCAAGTTGGAGCTCCATAAAAAGAGGTTCGGTGCCTCCTGTCATTAATTATAGCAATCCAGGTGAGTATAATGATATGGAGAAAATCCAGGAAGTGTCCAGAGTCCTGAGGCTTCGTGAAAAGCAGAAGATACCTGCAATGGAAATGGTGTAATCTTTAATAACTTAGATCATTTTTATGCATATATTGCATCAACAAACTTTATTTTCTATGCATCAATCTCTCCAAAACAAAATGTATTTAGCTCGTACTGAGAAATGAAGGAAGTGGAAATATTGTGATTTATGTTTTTGGGTATAGTACAGTACATTAGTCTTGTTTCTTTTTTCTATTTTTACTTTTTCAATGCATATTGACAGATAGGTAACTTCCCATGTCCTAGATCTAGACAAAGTCTATCAGTTTTCCTAAAGAGTAAAGTAAATATTATCTGAACTAATCAGAAAGGTGGTTTGATTCTATCTTTTTAAGACGTTAAAAGCTTTTATTGCGAGGAGGAAAATAAATCTTCAAAAGTGCAGACAAAGTATCTGCATAGTGCAGCATGAGAGTGAGTAATATAATTGGCTCTTTGCTGTGATCTTTGAGTATCACTTGTGTTATTTCAGTATCGGTGATGTGTATGAACAGCAGATAAGGCGTAGAGTTCAAGTAATTTCTCTCAGTTAATCACTAAGAGCTTATCTTCTTCTGGTTTTGATGCAACAGTGTTAATTACTCACAGCTGTTTCTCACTACTGTAATCACGTTCCACCAATATTTATGCTCCTCCTTTGTCAGACGCTCCTCTTATCAAACGTGTTGTCTCCAATTAATGTCTCTTGTTGCTGCTGCCTGTTCTGTACCACAGATTTTGTATTTTCTATTTGTTTTGTAAGTTTAGTTGTTTTTGTTAAACCTTTTGGATTTGCTTTTTAGCTGCTTGCCCGCGTTTGGTCCTGCCTGAAAAAAAGAGAAAAGACTATGAATCACATCAGAACATCATAAAATACTTTCCACATTACATCAATACTGTACTAATCTTGTTGCCCTTGGAGATCTTTCAGCTTTTCTTAATGTTGACAGTCAAGTTTTATTTAAGCTAATTCTTCATTCTATGGTTCTGTCAGTAATCAAATTTTCCAGAACCTTTTCTTGAGCATATTTGTATGTATACTTTTAAAGCTTAAATAATTTTATTTGCGTACATACCGTGTGTGTTAACCTTCACTTCAAACAGGTATAAACTCTTCCATGAGTTTGGGGAAAGCAAGAAGGAAATAAAGTTGTAAATAAGTTTAAATTACAAACGGTTGATAGTTTGGCAGTGAAACCAGGGGGCCATGTTGGAAACGGTGGTCCTGCATTTGAACTTAACCTGACTGTGGCCTGGGACTGACGCAGCAATTAGCACCAGGGATCAGCATCAAAAGGAAAGGCGCAGTGTGAAGCTGGTCTAATTAGTCATATGAAGGGAGGCAACAGGCTGACCACTGCATGCCTCGGGTAACAGAGGGGGCTGGGCCAGACCTGCTTTAGTCAACAGCAGGTGAATAAGCGTCTAGGCTGGTGAGGACATGCTTCAGATCAAAGCTCTGTAATGTCAGTGACCTGAACTAATCTGCTGAAACAAAATGAAAACATCCTGGAAACCTCTCTGCTAACTTACTGCTCCAATTTCACCTCATTATCAGTGATCTATATGTTTTGCTGTTTCTCACAGGTTTAGATGCATATTTCTCCCAGAACTGAGAACCGTCGATGGATAATTGATGCTGAGGATTTGATTGGACATCAAGAGAAGTGAGAGAAGCTCAAGCTGATAACATATAAAGTTTTAAGAAACCCTCTTGTACTCATATGATCCTAAACCACCATTTTATTTCTCAGACGTTTTCTGAATGAGACATTCTTAGGTAATATAACGTTCAGATTTTAATTCCAGATTTAAAATCCTCAGTAAGGCTGCAAGAAAATCTTGTGTCTGTGCAAAAATCAAGCTTTTATTTGGAAGAAAATGTTTCTGCTGCTCGTTTCTGCATGAAATATGAAACTGCTGCTAATATAAAATACAGAGTAAAATCTTTAATTCCTCCCTGAATATAAAAAAGTCTTTCAAAGTATTTCTTTAGATATTTTTTTTAGCAAAGTGGAGAAATCAAAATCAATGTCAACATTCAAAAACAGCAAGATAACAATTTCTGAAAATCCTTTCCTTTAAAAAACTGTGAAACTTCCCAGCAAATAACTATTCTTGTATATCATTTTAATTTTTATCTCTTTAATTTTGGGACCTTTTTATGCCAATAACGTTGATGATCAGAAGTTTCACAAACTAAAAAGACTAAAAACAAAGAGGAAAAGGGGAACACCACAGATAATCATTCAAGAAAGCCTAGAAAATGTTACGATCCAACAAACTCTGGTTATCTGGAAACAAGAAAAAATAAATGAGAGGTGAGTCCAGACTTTTACTCTAAACATCATTAAGATAACACTCTGGAATAATAATTCATCCTTTTAAAGAGGAGTTTTTAGATTTATTGTTTTTACCAGGAAGCTGAAGATTGGCTGTGAACACGTGATAGGAGCATGATGACACAAAGTGACTGATAAGAGCCAATCAGGAAGAGAACTCATTGTTTCCAAAAGTCTCTATTTTAGTCTGTCACCAAGTCAGCATCAGAGCGGCAGCGCTCACTCCAGAAAAAGCATTTTAATGGTCTACCTTTGGACTCAAAACTTACTTTGGACCGACTAAGATGCCAGAGCAGAAAAAGGCAACTATTTTCACACACATTTGTGAATATGTGCTGAAACAGACTTCCTGGAGTGTTGTTTTACTTTCTAAGTTCTTGTAAAATGCTTTACTGGGAAAAAATATTGGACCAGATGTGTTTTCTTCAATAATCTTTGACATGCTCTCTGATCATTTCTAGATAATTCCTTATATTTGCAGGGATTTTTTGATGTAACATCCATAAATGGCGGTCATTAACTGGAGCAACATAAGTCAGGTGTGTGAGGTAGCTGCCCTCCTGCGTCCCCTCGGCCCTGCAGGTGAACAGCGACATGTAATATGCAGAAGCAGCGGCGATAATGGGGATTTACATTGACAAAACAAATGCTTGCAAATATATTAAACATATTCCTGCCGCCTGCCCTGTAATCTGGTAAAATGAATAAAAAGAAGAAATCTGTCAGGAGGGTGAAAGGGCCGGGTCACAACAAACAGCCATTTCATTATTGTGGCTCAAATGTCCCAGGATTTAATTCGATCACAAGGCGATTATTTTTCCCCAGATTCCACTCTGCAGGGAATTGGCTGTCATTTGCTGCTGACCCCTTTACGCGATTTATCCCCTCAGTCGGGTTCGTTGTCATATCGCTGAGTGCTGCTGGGATATCCTGTTATCTATCTATCTATCTATCTATCTATCTATCTATCTATCTATCTATCTATCTATCTATCTATCTATCTATCTATCTA
>NW_015113578.1:177698-183113 GCF_001443285.1 Poecilia latipinna
TCCATCCATCCATCCATCCATCCATCCATCCATGCTTCTTTAAGGCTCCACTGGCCCCTCAAAGTGTGAATAATATTCGGTAAGGAGTGACGCCTAAGTGGGAAAGCTTTTAGCACATTATCCACTGCCAATTGCGCGGTAATCTCATTTGCCAGTGCAGGTCTCTTATTAAATATCTGCACCAGCAGATTTGCATTGAGGAGTCCCCTAATAGGTTTAGCTGCTTGGCCGCTCTTTGGCTCGCTGCTGGTGTGAGCCGCCGTTTCGCTGAGGGGAGTAAAGGTGACTTTGAGGACACACGCAGAAACAGGCAACACAGAGGTTACTGCTTTGGGAACAAGGTGCCAGGTGCTCCTGGAAATAATCTCGGCTTGCATTGGATCGACTGTTTCAAGACAAACATTTACATGTTTTTGCTTCCCAGAGGGGGAAAATCTTGTGTTGGGTTTGTTTTTTATTAGTGACTAAAGTGAGTGACGGTCAGATGTTAATGTTAGGGATTCTGCATATTTTCAATCTGATACTAAGTAAATACAGGACCCATATGGTTTTTCTTTAAATTGTTTTGTTCAAATCTAAGATAGAATTTGGATAAAGTCAATCAATATCTATAAAAATGCTTTAATAACATATTAACAAGATTTGAGTTCACCTTCCCAAAGTAATCAAGAAATATTATTTGAGAGCAAATTAAACAAAAAGTTTTTTTGAGTTAGAGTTGAGAAACTGCAATTCAAAAATAGTATCAAATTTCAAAACGGGAATCTGAAACTAAAGTATCAATCTTACCAGACTGACATTGATCTGATACTGATATCGTCTTGGTATCGATATTATAGATATTTTGGATTGATCCGATTTGTGGTGCTGTCTTTTTAAATTATGATTTTGCACTGAGATTTCTGTTTTACAGCCCTACTAAAAAGTGACACTTGATTAACTGATGACAAATCATTGATGATGTGACGTTTAACAGATTATAGACTTTTCAAAATAAATAAACTAATATGAGCGCAATCTGCTGGTGCCTGCCACACAATGGCAACTAATTCAAAGTAATTTTCCTCTCAAGTTTCCAAAAACCTGCCAACTGTGTGAAAAGCAGCCCAACTTTTTACAACCTGCCCAAAGCACACAGTGGCTTTCAGTCTCCCTCCAACCAGTCTATATGCACTCTCTGGAGGCGTGTGCGCAAAATCTGGCCACTTTTTTAAAAATATAGATTTATCTTTATTTATTAAAAGAGAGAGTTGTTTTGATAAAACAAAACAAAAATTACAACCCAGCAACAATACAACCAATTCAAAAAATGGACTCATATTAGCTTTTGTTAGCTTATATGAATCAAATGAACTAATAGCAAGAGCAAGTTTTATAATATCTGGAATGGGAATAAATCATGTTGTTTAGCAGTAGATCACACAAGGATTTTGTTTTCATCTGTGAGTGAAAGTCTCATAGACCATTGATTTCTCAAATGACCTGGATGGGAATCAATCAACACGGACACAACATAAAATGTTCCAATAATGATCTACAAGGAAATAAAAAATAAGATTAGATTTTTTTTTCTACATTTCATCAAAAATACCTAATTACTAGCAGAATTAAACTAAACTTTGCTCAAACTAGATTTCTCAGTTGTTATTTATTATAGTTTGGAGTGTGAGTGTGCTGTCTGTGTTTGTTTTTATCTTTACTTGAGTTGCAGATCGTCCACCTGTGGGGCGTGGTCTGGACAGGGGGCGTGGCCTGTGCAGCGTGTTGCCCGGACCACGCCCTGATGTCAGACCACGCCCCCTGTCCAGACCACGCCCTCTTTCCATTCTCCTAAACCACCACAAAGCAAAAGGGAGCTTGATGGTCAAGTAAGGATCCAAGAAAATATTTCTCAGATTTTTCAAAGCATCTGAGACCTCAGTGTCCTCCAAAGCTTCACTCCTGAGTCCTCTGCCTGCTGGTCTATTCAAAACTGTTTATCTTGTCCAGAGTGGTTTCCTGCATGTGGGTCAGAAAATTACCTCACACCATGACAACATCAGAGTTAATGGGGAACTTGCTGCGTTCACCGGAAAAGACCTGCAAAAACGATCCATGTTTGTTCAAAATCCAGAAACAGCTGACTTTCCTGAATCATTGCTGGAAGCTGGAAATACATTTTTGTCAGCTATTCTAACAGATCTATTTGATTAAAATGTGTATTTTAAATGTTCTAGGCATCACTTACACTTCTCGACTTTAAGATATATATTTTTTTTATTTTCTTGTGCATTAAAGATGTGACACAAACGTCAAATATTTTACACTTTTGCCTTTCGGAAACCAAACAGTAAACTGCTGCATGAAACTACAGCAGTACATAATTAATAAAATAAATATAAAAAAAATAATGAAAACAATATGCAGGTTAAATCATATTGTTCATATTTCTGCCAAAAAATATTTAAATTGTTTATTTTTATTTATGCTAAGTCTAAATTTTTGTGCAAAACATGCAAAAAACAATCTTGTTATGAAAAGTTTGATAAGAAATATTTTTTCTGAAACATTTACCTAAAATCATCAAACAAATCACAATATTTTCAAATAAATTTAAAATGTTGACAGTATAGTTGCACAAATGATCTTAAATGTACCCTTGAATTTTTTAAAGTTCACAAGAAATAATAACATAATTATTCAAATCATTTAACACATGAGTGAGATTTTTATTCTACAATTCAATTTCAGTTTCTTCTTTGGTAACTTTCACTCAACAGTCTGACTTGATATCTAAAAGAGAAAATAAAATCTAAGAAAAGGTTAATACAAACTTTCTTTTATTTTGCAAGACATCAGGATTTTTCCTGCATATATTAGTCATTTCAATCTGTCATCAGCCCCTGCAGTCATAAAATTCTCACATTATTACTTACAATCTCCCTCTCTTCTCTGTCTCTGCCTCCCTGTCTGTCTTTGGCTTGAAAAAAAAAAAAAAAAAAAAAAAAAAAACCGGGAAGAAGCAGGGGATTTAATTGGCTGCTCGCTTTCAGGGCCGCTGTGAGACAGTGAAAGCGTGACGTGGAGCCAGAGGCAGCGATTGGAGGGCAGACTGGAATAATAAGGGGAGGCTGGACCGGAGCAGACTGAAGCGTCCCAAAGAGCCGCCGGCCTCAGGTCTGACAACCCCCAGGAGTCAGCCGTGCGCTCTTCCTTCACCATGAATCCAGCACGACCCCCACATCGGCAGCAATAACACCTTTTTGCTGGCTTTTTGAGTGCTGATTGTTAACCTGTCTGCGCCTGTAAACTCTGAACGCAAGAAAGTCCTGAAATCTGGGAGAAACTGCGCGCGTAATTCCCTCAATCTTTACTTCCTTCTGCCGCTTGGAGCCGAAAGCGGCCGGTATTTCTGGAGGTTTTCTGCTTTTATTTTATCAGAGGAGAATATTTTTGCCTTTTGACACACCGACATGGAGTACACGTCATCCCCGAAGCCGCAGCTCTCATCCCGGGCCAATGCTTTCTCCATAGCCGCCCTGATGTCCAGCGGAAAGTCCAGCAAGGACAAGGAGGCGGAGGAGAACACCATCAAACCTCTGGGTGAGAGGGGAAGAAATCCAGCTTTACTGTTTGAACATTTGTTTCAGTTTGTTGAGGAAAATAATTACGGTTTAAGATTTTGTACAGTGAAGCTCCAAAATGTGAGAAAAGTTAGTGCTTTTATTGAATTTTCTTCTTTTGTGACGAAATCCTGTGATTACAATGAACTTCCTTTTAAGCACTCCTATTTATTCAAGACGCCAATATTTACTGATGGAAAGTATAAAATCATAATTTTATTTTCTGAAAATACAAGGGCCGTAAATACATTAATATATAATTTTGTGCGACAATGGAAGTCTTCGGAATTTTGCAGACGAAAATGTGTAAATAGGGATATTTTTTCCTAAAAGTGATGTGTAGTTTTCACAGAAATCCGGTTTTTGTTCATTTATTTATTTGTTGTTCTTAGTGGACTTACTTATTATAAATGATAATATAATATAATATAATATAATATAATATAATATAATATAATATAATATAATATAATATAATATAATGTAATATAATATAATATAATATAATATAATATAATATACATTTATATGATTGTTTTTCCGATTTCTGTTCGAACTGTGATATATTCTAAAATATAAAACGTAAATTACATGACGGATTTGTTTTTTTCTGTTTGTTTATTTGTTTTAATTCTGTAGATTGTGCACGGTTTTATTTTTGGAGTATATTTAAGTTTAGAAATTCGTATTATTGATGCTTTTATAATTTTAGAATGGTTTGTATCTCTTTTTCTTACTAAATAATTTTAAAATAACATCAGGACGATCCTCACGGTTACTCTCCATTTCTTTTTCATGTTTACGCATCCACGTTTCTGATAAAACCAGAGCAATTTGTGGAGAAATCCTCCTGCAACCAGCAGGCTCTGGCTGACCTGTCATCCCTGGACGGGCACGGGGACTTCAGCGGGAGCGCGCCCGCGGTGTGCACGGAGCCCCTCATCCCCACCAATCCCGGCATCCCCAGCGAAGAGATGGCCAAAATCTCGTGCAGCCTGGAGACCAAAGAGCTGTGGGACAAATTCCACGAGCTCGGCACTGAAATGATCATCACCAAGTCTGGAAGGTAAACTGGATGTGCTGCTCTGTAATCACTCCGATCATATCAGATATCACAGAATACAAAATAAAATGAGGAAAAGTAGAATAATGATATAAATGTTTGTTTTTTATATAAAGACGAAAATGCATGCGCAACTCTCAATTTTGTTTTCTGAGACTGCGGAGGAATAAAATGCACAACAATATCGTTTGCATGTTATCAGCATTTGCCAATTTGTTGGGTCACACACGACAGAGGTTTAGGTAACAAAATATTTAATTGACAGTGAAAGTGCTGTTAATTATGTTATATTTGGAGGAAAAACACCCTGAATTTTCTGCATAATTCATGATGCAACTGAAGGGATTTTTACTCTGCGCACATGCAACTTCCTTAAATGTGACATAATTCAAACAGCTGGGAAAATGTCACTAAATGGCTTTATTATATCGCAAATCCTCCACAGTTGGGAAGTCTCGCCTTACATGTGGATCTAACATAGTTCTCATAATGTGATCTTAACACAATATTAGGATGTAATTTTTTCAGTCGTTCAAAAATCAGATTTCAGTTCTCTTACTGCTGTTCGTCCATATTTTGTTTTACTTTAATTCTTACTTGTTGCGTACTGCCTTCTGTGTCGTGTTTTATGCGATTGCCTATTTTATTGTCTTTTCTGGTGTCAGTATGTTCAATTATTCTTTTTATTTTACACCCACCAACATTATATTGTTATTTGTGACTAAGTCAGAATTTTATATATATATATAT
>NW_015113578.1:186489-199949 GCF_001443285.1 Poecilia latipinna
GGGACTTTTTGTTAGATAAATAAATAAATAAATAAATAAATAAATAAATAAATAAATAAATAAATAAATAAATAAATAAATAAATATGTCGCATACAGGCGGATGTTTCCTACCATCCGGGTCTCTTTTTCCGGAGTGGACCAGGACTCCAAGTACATCGTCCTGATGGACATTGTTCCGGTGGACAACAAGCGGTACCGCTACGCCTATCACCGTTCCTCCTGGTTGGTGGCCGGCAAGGCCGACCCCCCTCTGCCCGCCAGGTAAAGACCCCAACACACTCCATCTGTCCAGGTGTCTTCAGGATTACTTTGTCGAATAACTGGCAAAATGAAGTCACGTTTTTAGCTCTTTAAAATTAGTGAAAATGTAAAGATTTAAACAAATATTATTTAAGTTCGTCTTAGAGGCGAATTGAACGTATCAAGTCTCAGTGAAATTTTTGATTGGGATGTCTGGAAATAATAATGCTAATAATAGAATAATATTAATTTAACATATATTATCCATAACATTACCTAATTAAAAGTATATAAGCAAATTAAAGTTGTATTTTTGTGTTTTATTTATTTATTTTATATGCAGGATGATTATCTGTGTAGTCTCCATGTAACAACCATACGTTTGGTGCTTACCTATTATTTGTTCAGAAGGCCAGTAGCATGGTCGTTTCTTTTATCTATTGAAAAAAGAAACGACCATTCAGTCATCTATTTTTCATGTAATTAACATGCTATATAGCTAGTTATATAGCTAAATTATTTCAGGATCTGGATAATTATTCAGATTCTGAACACAGTCAGTTCTTACTAAAAATAAATAAATAAATAAATAAAAAATCACGTCAATATTTTCCGTCGTTAGTATACACCTGTATGTTAAGAGTAATGTGCATAAACGGCGATAATCAGCGTGATATCATAAATCAAATTCTGCAATTTTTCAAGAAAAACTAAATAGTTTATCCTTTAAAAACGAATTTCTTCCTCACGACAGGTTTAGTCAGAAGTTTTACGACGAAACGTTTGATAAGTGCCAATTAGAGTCAATCAAGATCCGCGCGTTGATTGGTCGTGGCGGCTGCGCTTGAATGCCTCTCGGCCAATCAGATGTGAGATGTCGTGCTCTCCTCCGGCAGGTTGTACGTCCACCCAGACTCTCCGTTCACCGGAGAGCAGCTGATGAAGCAGATGGTTTCCTTCGAGAAGGTCAAGCTGACGAACAACGAGCTGGACCAGCACGGACATGTGAGAGCAACTTTTATTTTCCTCCGAAGATTACAACAAATAGGTTTTTATGGAGCCGTAAAAAGAATTAAAATAGCAAACACAGCCTGACTTCGGTGTTACGGTCAGACAAAAACATACAAATAGTTCCTAGAATGCACAAAGCAAACAGCTAAAACAAGGAAGTACATAAACCCTCACGGAGTCATTCATGTCCAACAAAAACAGAAAAATACTTTTTTTAAAAATCCAGTTTTATTTGATCATACTGTCTTAATGTTTATACATTACTTATTACTTTAAGATTCAAAACCTTAAAGTAAATGAAATAAAAAATAATAATCTACCAGGTTTAAGACATTTATGGGAGCGCAAATTAAATCCACGCAACAATTAATTCATTTTGTTTATTAATTTTAAATACATTAAGCTGTAATTTTGTAACAATGTGATCTATTTGTAGCTGATACGATTATTTCATTTATTCCTTTTGATCAGATTTTAGAGTTTTGCTTTTTTTGTTGACTGTTTGCAATTATGACCTGAATTAGTGGATAAATAAGATCTGATTTGGAGGCTGAGAACAAAACTACTATTTTTTTCTCTGCCCACCTCTTTTGAGTTTCCCCTTTCCATTCTTTGTCTTCATATTATATTTCTCTTTTATTTTTACCAGATAGGCCAGGAGTCTCCAGAGCCTTCAGTATGTCTCTGAACCTTGCTAAAAGACTCCTAATAAATCTAAATCTGATAAAAAGTGATAAAGAACCAGTCAATATTTCAAAACAAATATATAATAATAATAAATGCAGGATTTGAGTTTCAGTGGAATAGTTGCTCTAAATAGCAAAAATGCCCTAAAATACCAGAAATACTGTTTGTCATTAGGTTGGATATATGTGAATGAGTTTTATTCAGCTGGACTGACGACAAATATGGGTCTTTGAACGGCAGAGTTTGCAAAGAATTTGACAATTTTGTCCAACACTTTACTGACCTCAGATAATGATTTAAGAAACCATATCATCAGAGTGTGCCTCTTTGTCAAAGGTTCAAATTTCCTCGATTTGGGAAACTTTAATTCAAACTGAAAGAAAACTGAGAATAAACACAAATTAACCAGCATCTTTACTGGGTTTTGTTTTAATTTCTGAAATCATCTTCTTACGTGGTGTCAGGCAATGAGAACAATCATGTTTTAATCATGTTATTACTGGGTTTATGCTGAGCTGCAGTTTTATTCTTTAGTCATTTTCTCTTTATAATGTGTTTATACATGTATAAGTATTAAGAGACCAAAGCCTTTCGGTTTGTCTGTTGTCCTCAGGAACAACAACAAATTAGCACAGAAGGCAGCGCTGCATCTGTTAAGGACCTGGAGGTCGTCCAGTTAGTGTTGGTGGGAGTGATTTACAGTGTAAACAGTAACGAAGGGTAATGTCCGGTGGTCCAACATGCGAGGCTGACTGATAGGCCAAGTCAAGGAGAACAGTCAACTCCAACCTCTCTGATGCAAAATAAGAAAATAATTTATCAGGTTTTGAGTTTATTCTGTTGTTTGCAGTATAAAATACCTTCTTTTCATCATATCTTATTTTTGCTCTCTTTGCAGATCATCCTGAACTCTATGCACAAGTACCAGCCACGAGTTCACATCATTAAGAAGAAGGACCACACCGCCTCGTTGCTCAACCTCAAATCGGAGGAGTTTCGCACCTTCGTGTTCGTCGAGACGGTCTTCACCGCCGTCACAGCCTATCAGAACCAGCTGGTGAGTAAATTAAGTCAAGTCACGACTTTGTATCTCTGCTTGTCGTAAGGAGCGTTTGAGTTCATCACAGAAACCTCATCAGCACAGGAGTTATGTGTAAACTGAGATCAAAAATGTGATCTGAACCAGAGGGTGGCGATTTTAAAGTGATAATCATAAATTAATATTTATTACCATGTTGTAATCTCTACAACATGTGATACACAAACTCACAATAAAAGTAGATGACAGACATCAAACATACAAACAAAATATCGAGATGCTGCATCTTTTTTTTTGGAAGAATCATTAAAGTCTTACAGCCTTGTGCAGCATGGAGGTCCGGATTTTGAATCCTAATCTGGAGTTTGCATGTTCTCCCTGAGCATGCATGGGTTCTCTCTGGGTACTCCAGACTCCTCCCACTTCCAAAAACAAGACTGTTAGGTTAATTTGTCTCTCCAAATCATCCTCAAGTGTGAGTGTGTGTGTGATTGTTTGCCTTGTGTTCTGTTGGCAGTGAAAAACCTTTATTTGTGGCGCCCCCTGGTGAGCAGTTCGGGGTACTTGTTCTCAAAATGACCAGGCTTAAGATTTGTGTCTTTTTATCAAGTGAAACTGATATTTGGAACCACAATAAAGTATGGGAACATACTGTAAAAGAATTTATCAATTTGAGTTTATTCTGTTGTTTGCAGTATAAAAACTTGCTTTTCATTGTGTCTTGTATTTGCCGTCGTTGCGCCTTGCAGATTATCCTGAACTCAATGTTTCCATTAAAATATGGAAGCACACTTTAATGTGTTTATAATCTACAGTTTCTATTTTATTAAAGCATTTTTTGAAAAGTATTCTTAATTTTATAAAAAAAACTAGCATCATTCTGAGCAAAAAAGGTTTTAATTTTATGCTATATGTTGTAGAAAGGTTTTATAAAATAGAAACCAGGACAAGTGACTTTTATGTATTTATTTATTTATTTATTTTATTTTATTTTTTTTTACAAAGAATTGTGTTCATTAAACATATTTGTAAATTAAAGAATAACTTATTTTACAGCATGAAGATGTGCCAATCATTGATTTTTAGAAATTGCTGACAAATATTGACTCTAGATTTGATAATGTGGCACTAAAAGAATTAAGTTTAGACACAAAGGAGTGAAAAAAGAAAAGTATTTTGGAGCAGAGAACAGAAACAGACATGTCTAACATGTTTTCTGCTGGGGTGTGTTTTTCCCAGATAACCAAGCTGAAGATCGACAGCAACCCGTTCGCCAAAGGTTTCAGGGATTCGTCGCGGCTGACGGACATGGAGAGGTACAGGGGATTCTGGGCCCAGCACTGTTTGTTGGCCTCTCATAAGACACACACGATTTTATTCATCAGGATCTTTCTTGTTTCTTTCACATCTTCCTCTTTTCTGTGTTCCTTCACTTCACTCTTCTAAATATTTAAAATATCCCTTTCCTCTAGTGTTTTTTTCATGCTGATCATCCAAGTTTATACCATATTTTTCACTTTTTACCCTAATCCATGTTCACTTCATTGTTGAGGATTTTTGTTCTTTTTATTTATTTAATTATTTATTCTGTTTTCCTTTTCTTTTTCATAACTGTAACCGCTCATTTCTCTTTTTGCCATTTGTGAATTTTTTCTCCCGTCTTTTCCTCATTAAGAACTTTGTTCCTCTTTCCTTACAGCTCGTACTGATCTGCTTTGACAGATGGGTCGTTTTTACCTTTTTCTTTTTAGCTTGAGTCTTATAATAAAATTGAATGAAACAAATAATTTTATTTGATTTATATACTTATTTACCTGAAACAATGCAGCTAAACATAGTGGACACAGAGTGTATATAATGGTTTCCATAAAAGAAACATAGCAATTTAATAATTCAAAGCTAAAGTCCCTGGCTGGATTTGCAAAAATAAATAAGCTTTTACTGAACAAGTACAGTAAAACCATATCAACAATAAAAAAAGGTCTGCATGACATGGAAAAGTACACCAGTGGATTTACACAAATATGAAAAGTTTGAGCTAATTAAAAGTGTGTAAAGTATTAAAAATGGGTGCAATCTTCTTTGGCTAAATGTGAATATTATTAACACAGAGGGGCTCAACTGCAGACATTCTAATTTTTTAAAGATTAAACATAAGAAAACTAAAAGAAATCAATTAAACATTGAAATATCAATAACTTATCTTTTCTAACGCATGACAATGATGCCAGTAAATTATGGATAAGTTAAATTACGTATAAGTAGCAACGACAATGACACTTCTTATTGATGAGGTTAATCATTTGATTGTATATTGACTTTATTACTGAAAGGGCCATTTATCTTCTGAAATGAGGAAAGATCACATTTATATTAAAGCTGCTTAGTGTGGCATGTAGCTGAAAATGTTTAAAACTTATTTGTTAGATATACTTGACATCAATCACAGACAAATGTGAGGTTTAGTTCCTTAGAAATTCAACTTCAACTTTAAGTGTGTTGTTTGTTAAAGTTCTTAATTTAAAAATACCTGAAAAATTTATTTTTAAAATTGAGTAATAGTTCATTTTAAATGAAGCACTGAGTCATTTAGTAAACAAACAGGGCATTACTGCGTTGTCCGCATAAAGTTCACATGTCACTGTTAAAATGAGAAACTTAAGGTGAGTTAATAATTCATAAGACAGGTCACTTTTAAAATAAACTTCTCATCTGTTTCTCAACTCAAATTTCTACATTCTTTAAGTTTGTGCCAATGAAAGGCTTTTTTTTAGTCAAAACATTGTTTTGTCCATCTTCACATTTCCTTCTGCTACTTTTTTCTTTTCCTTATTTTAGTTTTCATCCCAACAATATAATGCACAGAATTCCCAGAGAAACGCAGAGACTATGAACCGCCGCGCCTCTGCCGATTTTAGCAGACGCAGCCAAAACACAAACTTCTCGTAATTCCCGATTCCGGCACTGTGGCCAAAATCAGCTGACAAAATCAAGCCATCTGCCCATTTCCCTCAATCAAAGATCCCAAACAGAGACCGCCGAACGCATCCAGACGACCCTTCCTCCCCCTTGTACTTCTCCGTCTTTCTCTTTGTGAGGGCTGTGAATTAGACCTGATCAATTGGTCTTCGGGAGCTGCAGAAATCACATTAGTCTGGAGTCGGCCACTGCACTAAAACACACTGTAATTCAATTGGCTGCAGTGACTGATTGAAACCAGCATGCCCCGCCTTTCCCCCCCTACCGCCATGCACTGTGGGAGTTTGCTTTGGCTTCTGCGCCGCGGGGGCCCAACACTGATAAAAACACACACATTTGTACTCCTCTGCTGACAGATATTGCACTTTCCTAACCTAATTGGAGGGTTTCGGGCTCCAGAGGGGTGGGGCTGAGGAGGGACGCTGCTAATGTGGACGCATTGGTCTGATGATGCACACACATGAACACACACCGCCTCCCCCAACAATATCTGTCACTGTGGTTTAGAAGTGCTCCCTGAAAAGTCTCAAATGAGCTAATGCAGTTTGTGGGACTGTGAACACATACATGACACACATGTGCCTGAATCTACACACACCAGCTGAAAAACAAAGTAAATACACAACCTAGACACACTCATAGCAATGCAAGAGCTTATTTTACTGAGTGACGCCACATAAACAGTTCATTGGGAAAATATTCAGACCTCTTGAGCTATGTCATACGCTGCAAAAAACATAAAATCTTACCTTTGCTCTAGGTTCTACTGATAAAATGTTAGTACACTTAAAATAAGACTAAACTAATTTGCATATAACTTTTCACTTATTTTAAGTCAGAATTTCCTTAATATTGTTTAAAATTGGTAGATTTTGGACCATCGACATTTTCCCCCAGAAGTTAGATTTTTTTCTAGCACATTTTTTACTTTTAAAACTTAGAACTTTCCACAATTTCTTCAGAAATTTTTTTAGATTAATCTCAAAATTTTGGAGTTTTCTTTGGCAAAAAGTTCTGTTTTTTTTTTCTTTTTTATTAGCAATAGCCCTGACACGCCGTCAAAGCTAGCTTATGTTTTTATCATACCAAAATAAGCTTATTTTTAAATTTTGGATAAAAACAGAAGTTCCATCTGATGATTGATGACTCTTTATCAAAACTACAATATGTTGACAACTCTAATTCAAGAAGATTTGATTTGATCCTTGATGTGATAAAAGTCCAGTAGGAAAAGGAGGTCAGTGGGATATGGGAGTGTTCTTGATCATTTATGCCACATTTATTTTGTTTTATGTGTCTTTATCATTTTTTATGGCCAAATTAGAAAAAGAGGACAAAACTGACTCAGAAGTCACCACTGTTAAAGTCCACCTGTGCAGATAAGAAAACTTTGCTAAATGATTTGTCTCTCCTGTTATCTTTTTAAGGTTGTTGTAGAAAAGATATCATACAATTGTGGCGGGAATTGAAGTCTTTCCCATTGCGTTTATGTGTTTTACGTAGAAAAAGCCAGAGTCAGTGTGTTACTGTGTAACTCAGACTTAGTAATCTAGCACTGGGTGTGACCTGCACATGTGACTGCTGGTGCAATGATAAAACAAAAGAAACAAAGAGATTTACTTTGGGGCTCTCTCTTTGGCTTTTGCTGCAGGGAAAGTGTTGAGAATCTGATCCACAAGCACTCGTACGCCCGATCGCCGATCAGAACCTACGCTGGCGACGAGGAGAACCTGAGCGAAGACGGACACACCACACACACCAGAGGTGAGCGCTCTGAAAAGCTCATTATTTTCAGTAACTCAATTTGCTGAGTGAATCATATATATTACACATACAGTGATGCTTTTTTGTGCAACTCTGACTTAGTAATCTTTAAATATTTTTAAAGAAAAGCCTTTAATTTTTATTTATTTATTTTATTTTAATGATTATGGCTCACAGATAAAAATCCCCTTGTCAATGACTCTTAAAATTTGGGTATTGTGAAAATTTTACAGCATATTCATAGAAAATTGTGTGAAAGGAAAATGTGCACCAGCAACAGGGACCACTGTAGCCACGACCGGTTTGTGAAGAAAAATCTTTTCAAGAATTTGGGGAATCTTCAAGGGAGTTGACTGAGACCGGAGTCAGTGCCTTAAAGCTGAGCTCCAGCATGTTTGGTCAGCTGGTTTTACCGCTGCATGTGCAGTACAGTGAATACTGGAAAAGACTCACCATTCAGAAAGCACTTGCTGCATTATTGTTGGTTGTGCAGCAGGCTACACTTCTGCTTTTCAAAGACATACCTGTTGTATGATTGCAGTTTTACATGCAAGTGTAAACGTTCGGTTTGGGTTTTGTGTTCAGCAGCAGCTTATTTGGGTTTAAAGTGACAAGAGACCAGAAAGAGTTTTGTTTCGCTCATCCTAACCTGTCCAACGAAGCATAATATTCACCTTTAACTAATCTGATCAGCCCATTGTTTATCTCTATCTTTTCCTCCTGCAGGATCAGCGTTTACGGCCTCAGACAACCTCTCCCTGAGCTCCTGGGTTACCACCACCTCAGGCTTCTCGGGTTTCCAGCATCCTCAGACCCTGTCAGCCATGGGGACTGGAACCGCCTCCTTACCCCACCCCATCCAGGGATCCCTGCCCCCGTACAGCCGGCTAGGCATGCCGCTGACGCCCAGCGCTCTGGCTGGAACCATGCAGGGCAGCGGGCCGTCCTTCCCTTCCTTCCACATGCCCCGCTACCACCACTACTTTCAGCAGGGGCCCTACGCTGCCATCCAGGGACTCCGCCACTCCTCCACAGTCATGACGCCCTTCGTATGACTTCACACAGCAGAGGGCCAGAACTCAGTCTGACCTTCAAAAGGGTGCAGACCATTAATCCTCATCACTCCTCATCTGGCTTGCACCTGTCCCTCCGGTTGTAAATAATTCACCTGCAGCGAGTGGGGCGACATGAAGAGGAATCTGCACACTGAACTGAGGCAGACTGTGCTCCTCTCTCAGGATCTGACTCCTAAGAACAGCTCCGATGTAGGAAAAGACTGATGACTTCATTGCAAAGCAAATGCAAGACAAAAATACGTGCATGCATGTTTTATTTCAGCCCTCGAATACAAAGTACACTTTCTAAATGTTTTTAAAATGGCAGCAAAACCCTGCAGGGTGCGATTCCTAAAAAATGACAGACGGAGGGTGGATGGAACAAGCAGCCATCTTAGCTCCTCTGTGTTAGGAGAGCCATATGTACAGTTCAGAATAACGATGACACACTCTGGGATCCACTTACTCAGAGGTTTCTCGCTGTAAATTATTTAAAAAAAAAGAATCCTAGAACGCATGCTGACTGCAGTAGACACACACATTGCTTAACTTTGTATGTTTTAACATGGAATGAAGGACTTCACGTGTAAAAGAGCTAAATGTTTTTGTTTTAAAGGCCTGGTCACACCAGGAATTACAAACCTGCTTTTAACCGAGGCTGTGAGAGCAGACTGCGTCATCAAAGCTGGATGCAGCAACTTATTGTTTCCCCAAGGGTTGTACTTTAGACATATTACACACAATCTGGCGAAGGATGAGACCAATTTGTCAAAACTGTTTTTGTTTTCAGTTCAAAATGGTTCAAAGTCATTTCAAGGAGATTCCAGAGAAAGTGCAGATGTTTGAGTTTTATCCCACTGTTTGGAGGATAATCAGCACTAATCCTCTCTCATTTGTTGCTACACACTGCTGGTCAGCTGGCTGAAGGATGGCTACCATATATGTCAGCCATGCTTACAAGAAAGGAAATAAAAATGAAACGTCACCCACCACACTTATTAAGCTAATGCTGTTTTAAACCATTTAGCAGCGAACTGCAGGCTCTACACAAGCAAATAGCTTCACTAATTACATTTTTAATTTTTCATAAATACTGTGAAATCATAATAAGTCTTCATACCATGAGAATCGCATTCTGGCTCATGTCTACTTCACACCATTAGCATAAAATATAATTAGTGATGGCAACAAAGCTGAATCTCACACCTTATTTCAAAAACTTTCCTCAACAACAGAGCTGAGAAAGAATATAAGAACGTATTTCATCCTCCTTCGGTGCACTTGCAGAGCTCAGAGTCTAGGCCAAATGAATTAAATCAAAAAAGTAAATTGTATCTGATCTTAATGCTCCTACAGTCTTCTTAAGAAGGAAACATTTAAAAGTTGCTTCCAGGCAAGCAGTCAGAAGTAATAATACAAACATACGAGAAGAAAAACAGCAACATCAACTGGTTGAAATGGAGTCAATTTAAGAGTAGAGAGACCTAAACGACCCAATTTAACTGTTTAAATTGGGTCAAGCTTTGCAGAGATTTGGTGAAGGTCTCTGCAACCTTCAGATGGGCTAAAACTACCTGCAGGTGATATGCAGCAGGTTGAGTTGATTCAATGTTTACAGCTTGAAGTAATGACTCTGTGTCCTGATTTAAAAGCACAGGGAGAGGAAAAATGTGGAAGCATGAAGAGCTGACATGTAACTCGCTATTTTGGTCGTTTATTTAAAATAGAGAGAGGGAGACCAGATTTACAATTCTGTCCTGGTAAAACACCAACATATTCCTGAGTATTTAGATTTTTAGTCCATGCAGGTTTTTGTTCCCACTTGCAAAAGGCTGAAATGATGTGAGAACAATTACCAATGTCGATTTAGTTTTCAGCTTTTTGTGAAAATAATGAAAGGTGTTACTTGTAACAATAGTCTGTTGCTGCATGAAAGTCAGATTATTCAGAAATGTTTCAAGAGAGCCAGGAAAACAAACGCTGTACAATGACCTGTGCAACCTTTTCACATCCACAAGCCGTTTATGGACGTTTGATTTGATCCTCTTGGATGGCAGAAGACTTTCTTTTTCAAAGACGTCTTTATCTGATGTCCAGCTTGAACTGAGTTTTGGTTTTTTTCAGTGTACACATAAATACCTTTGGATTTTGATTTTTTTATTGAAGATAATCGTTTTTGTTTTTTCTTAATGTTTTGTCTGGCATAATCTGACCCCAATAAGTTTTTGTTTTACTGATTTTTAAGTGCAATATATTTATTTTGATCTGTGGAAAGAATCTGTAATGTTCTGTATCACATTTAAAGTTATTTGTAAACCATGAGAAATATATATATATAAATCACAATCAAAACATTTCCTGTTTTTTTTAATCTTTTTTCTTCCTGGATAAACTATCTAGGAAAATAAAATAATTAGGGATGAAATACTATTGAGTATTTTGAAAAGTCAATTTATTGAAAACATTTCAATGAGGAAAGTTTCATAAGCAGAAACATAAATAAAAATAATATATTGGTCTTTGTGATTACATCCTACACCTTTTGGTCTAAATATTTGGAAAAACTTGCAAAACATCAGATTAAGGATTTTTTTGGCATTTGATGAATAGCTGCTAGCATGAGCACAATTTAAGCTTCCACTACGTTTCAGGAATGTCTTTTAGTGTAAAAAAAAAAAGACAAATGAAATGAAAAATTCCGTAAAAATGCAAAATTATGATCTTAAACCTTTAATTAAAATGTCAATTAAGAAGCAATAATTTGTCAAAGTAAATAGTAAAATGGTGGGGTAATTACATAGAATCCATTAATATTAATAGCAATTAAATGTTCTCTATGCTTCATAAGTATGTTAGTATAATGAGTCTTTTGTAACTTAATATGCAATAAATGACCATATGAAATATACCCAGATGACAATTAAATGGCATCTTGTCAACAGACAGAAATCAACAAATAGTTAATTTTCTTGCAGAATTCCATAACTGCCGTTCCTTTAAATATATTTTGTAATGAGAAAGCTTTTACATCATCTTCTTGAGTTATGATACAAAGCACAATTGTGGGTCCACATCTTAAAGCAGGGGTGTCAAACTCAATTTCACCGAGGGCCACTTCAGCATATTGGCCCCCCTCAACGGGCCACATTGACGGTACAAATCAGGAGAGCATCCCTGCTAAAACACCCCAGACAAAAGGTTGACTTCCCTCATTCAGTTCTGTAGAGGCTTATAATGAGTCAATGGTCCAGGTGTGTTAGAGAAGGAATGTATGTAAAGCTCCAGATGGTAGCTCTGGAAAACTAGACTTGGGCGTCCCTAGCATAAATGTATAAAAATACAATGTTAAAAATAAATTAAGCACCACCTCATATTGTTAAATAACTGATTTTATGTATTGAAGTTTTAAATATTACATTTGAGTTTCCATGGATGTAAAATTACTGCTCAGTTTAAAAATTACAATATTTAAATCAGTGTTTAAAGGTAAGAAAACAAGTCACATGGGCAGACATTATAGACTTTATGCAAAGTCTATAAATCAGTTAATTAAAAAAATCCTTTCTGAATATCATCTCATGGTCTCTGAACTAAATGCGTCTTTCTGACCGGGAGCTGACAGCGTGTTGAAGAGTTATGGACCGGGCGCTTCGGAGCGTCTGGTTAGGAAGCGCATTACAAACCTTTGGTTGAAATTTAGATGGTAGTCAATTTGTGCTCAAAACCTATTTTAAGTCAATCATCGGCCTATAAAATGCTGTGGGGCCACATGTGACACGCGGGCCTTGAGTTTGACACATGTGCATTACGCCACAGAACTGCCAATTTGCCATTGAAGTCGCTTCGATTTCAAAGAAGCCTACATTGAAGTCGATTGGCAAATGAACAATGACGAAAGAGGAAGGCTCTTGTTGTCTCACTGCACCCCAAGAGATGCATAACCTACAAAAACTGTTTCTGTCCAGTTTTGAACCAGAGACCTTTTGCATGTAAAGCAAACATGATAACCACTACACTACAGGAACTGAACTTCTCTGAGTTGTTTCAGTTTGAGGTTCCAAAGTTGATGATGTGAGATGCAACGCATGAAAATTTAAACTGAGGTTTGCACTCAGATGCCTGGATTCAGAGTACAGACCATGACACCACAGAACCCTTGTTGACCTTTAGTAAACATCTGTGATGAATAGAATAGACTAAAACTGTTTCTGTCTGGTTTCGAACCAGAGACCTTTTGCGTGTGAAGCAAATGTGATAACCACTACACTACAGAAACTCAGCTCTTTGCAGTGTTCCTGGTAGATGATCCAACATTTTGTTAGAGACTAATGTCAACGATGGGCATGGAACAATGTCAAATACTTACAGATCCTCTCAGAGAGCACAGTAACTTGGTGAACAAACTGCCAGACTTATACTTGTGCCTAATTTCACATTACAGTCCATAAACTAAGCCTGGGATCAACAAATTGTATTGAAGATGTCATTAGCAGAGACAAATGGTTCTAGAGAGACTTGGCTAAATGGCTAAAAAATAAAATCAATACTTACATATAAAAGATGGTTCAAAAATAAAATTAACACATTAAAATAAAAAATATCTGTGAAATACAATCAACACTTCAAAATACAAAATCTCTGGAAAATAAAATATTATGTATGTTGTTTCGAAAAACATTAGAA